>NC_059376.1:43734292-43901792 GCF_019703515.2 Myxocyprinus asiaticus
AGCTGGCATCGGTACACTGACTTATCTGAAACTGCGGCTCATACACTGTTGTGTAGTTGCGTCATGTGTTGAATGAGTGTTTATGTTGTTTTCCTGCAGCTCTGTCGTGTGCCATTGTTCTTATGGCTATTGTGGTGACATCCATCACTGGAATCTCAACATCAGCTATAGCAACTAATGGTTTTGTGCGCGGAGGTGAGACCGAACAATTACACGTATAACATTCACTTTTCCAATTAGAATGATTCTGAAATTAGATGCTTTGTGCTTGTAAATAAATGTTTGTAGGTGGAGCGTATTACCTGATCTCCAGGAGTTTAGGTCCAGAGTTTGGAGGGTCGATCGGTCTGATTTTTGCCTTCGCTAATGCTGTCGCTGTCGCCATGTATGTCGTGGGTTTTGCAGAAACTGTTGTAGAACTTCTTGATGTGAGTATGAATGCAGGGCCTTTTATGGATGATAGTGACTGACAAACACCCAATTATCCACATACAGTAGATTCATCCATATAAAGGTTTACTATTTCTATACACTGCTGTTGTTATTGTGTTTGTCAGAGTATAGATGCTCTTATGACAGATGAGATTAATGACGTCAGGATTGTCGGCACGCTCACCGTCATTCTACTGTTGGGCATCTCTGTTGCTGGTATGGAGTGGGAGGCAAAGGTCAATATATTCTTCACTCTTGACAAGTTTATATATTCATAATGCTGCTGGTTATTTGTTCAGATGTGTTTGTACTTACAGATATGTTCATGGTCTTCCACAGGCCCAGATTGTGTTATTGGTCATTCTTGTGGCAGCTATTTGCAACTACTTCATTGGCTCGTTCATTCCGGTAGAATCAAAGGAACCCAAAGGCTTCCTTGGCTACAATGGTGACTGTTCTCTTCGGTTTTATTTACAGCCGTCATTGATGATCCTTTAGCAACAGTCCTGAATTTGATAGATATGTCAAACATTGCTTTGCATCAGTGGCATAGCCACAGGTGTGCCAGGGTATGCAAATTCTACCCAAAACATCAGCTTACACACCCAAATGTAATTTACGTTTTTTTTACGCTTAATAATAGTAGGGATGGAAAAATGCATTGATGCGATAATGAAAATTTGATACATTGATTACTGAATTTAAATATCTATTATAATGACTTGACTAATGACAGAAGCTATCTCTGATTACATGCGCACACTCACGACAGACAAGAGAATGATTCTGAGGAAACGTTCACTTTAAACAAAAAACAAAAAATCATGTTACCGAGTTTGGCTTTCTGCGTCAATATTCATGATTATGTGCATCCAGATACGCAAACTAAGTTAATTTGTTTCTTCTTCCCCAATTATGATATGTTTTGCATGTTACAGAATATATGTATAAAGTACTTGGAAAGGAACTGTAACATGCCTTGATGATTGTTCATAACATGTTATCGCCCAAAACCCCTTCAACTCTGTGGACCCGCCTGTGCGGCTAGAAGTGTGCGATACGTTTATGCTTAAATGGAAAAAGTCCCCGGATACATTAGTCACTTACATTAGATATGATACCATTTCAAAGCTTAGAATTCAAACTTTCCAAAGAATAGCATCACTTTTGCATTTATGTTACATAAAAATACAAAATAAAGCCTTTAAAACTTTGCATCGCAAATGACCGCCACCTACAGGTGATGTAGAAATAATGCGCATGAACAGAAAGGTTTTTCATGTAGCACTTAAATAGACAAGTCATTTATCAGCTCAAAGCCTATGTGAATGTGAATGTACAGTTAATTTTGTTGCCCTTACACAACAGCTCGAAATATTATCAAAAGAATCACAAAGTGAAATATGATCTCTGTAAGACAACAAAGACAAACGTCTCATATCTGCTCCGATTACTGCTTCTGTAAGCCCCAAAGGAGCCACAACTTTATTTCAGCATTTACCTCAAAATGAGTTTGTATTCAATATTTACTTGTCTGTGAGCTTGCTTGGTAAAATAATAATATGTCCAAAAATACAAATAAATAAATACATAAATAAATAAATAAATAAATAACTGCAGTCCAGTAGAAAAAGCATGATCAAGTCATTGGCGAAATATGTTATGAACTATTGATAATGATATGTTATATATCAAACTTCATTCTAAGGATCTCAGCTTTCCAATGACCCCTAGATTGAGCTTCTAGTCCATTCAGAGACCGAGATATTTGATGAAACAGTGGGGAACATGCATGCAATTGACTGAATGTCTGCGGTGTGAGTGCTCAACTGCGTTAGAGCGCCACCTACATTTCAGATCTGTATATTGTGATGGAAGGTGATAGAGGAAAAAAAATCCTAGTACTTGCTGCTACCTAGTGTAATGAAATAAGACTTTTAACAGGGAGATTCAAACATTACACAAGAAAATTATCCAAAAAAAAAAAAAAAACAGAACCAGAATTACATGCTTATGAAGTTAGGATAAAAAATAAAAAAAAGAAAGAAAAAACATCATTAGATTATAAACATATACTGTACAGTATTATTAATGCATTTTTGGAATATTTTTTTTTTTATTTGGAAAAATTGAGAGTTCAAGAGGTTAAGTTGTTAATTCGATTAATTCAGAATCTTAAGCATATTTTTGAAAATATTAATGAAATATAGAATTGTGACAGAATTTCAGATTTTTTTTTACTAAGTATTAAGTCTACTATACATTAGCAGGCCTATCGGCTATATTGATAAATGAGTCATTAAGTTGTTCAGTCATTATAACTTAACTCAGAGCTAAAAAACTAGTTGTTAAATGTTGTTAAATGTAGGGTATGCCACTTTATTGTGCTTGTTCTTGCACACCCTATTTTCCCTTGTTACATCCAGAGCCTTGTTTTTGGTTATGCCACTGGTTTAATAATTGTGTTTCTAAACTAATTTACTGAAAAGCATTTTGAATATTAACACTTGTTTCAGGAAAGGGACGTTCATAATGTTTGCGCTTTTCTGTCTCTGTCTCAAAGCTGCTATAATGCTGGAGAACATGGGTCCAGACTTCAGAGATGAAGAAACATTCTTCTCGGTTTTTGCCATCTTCTTCCCGGCTGCCACGGGAATCTTGGCAGGAGCGAATATATCCGGAGATCTGGCGGTGAGAGATTACACACTGTTTCTTTACATGTTAAACATTACATTTATGTCATTACTTGTCAAGACTGTTGATTTATGTCATCACATTTCATAACAAACGATATTGGTCTTACTGGTTTCGCACACATGTCTCTTCAGGATCCACAGCTGGCTATTCCAAAAGGAACTCTACTGGCGATCCTCATAACTGGAGTTGTTTATCTCGCTGTTGCCGTCTCCAGCGGTGATGAAGATGACAGTATTTCAGTGTCTTTTTCATTGTATTTTTCACTCATGGATCAGTGATAAGTTTGAGTTTGCTGTTTTCAGGCTCTTGTATCGTGCGAGATGCTACAGGCGATGATAACGACACGATCGTGGGTTCGCTGGAGAACTGCACAGATGCGGCCTGCACGCTCGGTTACGATTTCTCCATCTGTAAAGAAGGAGGCTGCAAGTATGGACTTCAAAATGACTTCCAGGTACGAGAAAGACATTTTCTCACACTTTTATTGGAAAATATATACTGTACATCAGATGCTATATTTATAATGTTGTTTTTGGTGGCTCAGTACATTTTTTGTACAACAAGAAGCGTGGAAACACGATACCAATTAAACGAAAGATTGTTTAGTTTCGGGTCATGCTGTATCAGAACTGGCCTCTTCAGGATCAGCCAAAGATAATGAAGCAACAAATACCAAAATAACATGTGTTCTGGACTTTACCAGAGAGTTTGCATGGATGGAGCTTTATTCTGTTTTCCTAAAATATTTGGAATAATGTGATGTAAAGGTCATGTGTTTGTTTTGTCAGGTAATGAGTTTGGTGTCTGGTTTCGGGCCGCTCATCACAGCTGGGATCTTCTCTGCAACTCTCTCATCTGCTCTCGCGTCTCTGGTCAGCGCGCCGAAAGTGTTCCAGGTCACTTTTAATCAATATATATCAGTGATAAGCCTATTTGTTTAATGAGCATGCATACATCACCGTTTCAACGATTAAGTCCCGCCCATTTGAGAGCTCGGCCAATCATTACATAAAGAAGCCAGTCTTACAGATATGACAAAAATACTCTGATTGAAAGCCCAATGTCCAGTAAACAATCAAATGCAGATTCAATGCACATAGCTCCCATAGACTCCCAGAGAAGCAGAGCGTCTGGACAGGACCCAGAATGACGTGTTCTGAGCCTCTCGTCCAATCAGCAAAGATCTTTTGCGCTATTGATTTGAATAGTGCAGGTATCTGCCATTCTCTCCCATTTTATGATGCGTTCAAGTCATGTCGGAATGATCGTATTAACGAGTTAAGTGCACATGAATGCCAGCTTCAGTACGACTCTATGGGCCATGCGTCTGCTGTCTTCTATGGACATATTCATGTGGAGAAAAGCAGATTACGTTACTCAAACAGAAGTGCAATGGTGATGTGTGATATTTGACACTTTTTTGATAAAATGTTGAAATACACAAAAAGGCTTTTCATACTGCACTTTACCCCAGGTTATCATCTTTTTTTAAACATTTCACACTTGTCACTTTTAACCCCGGGTTATGAAGCCCTGCTCCGAAGCAGAGTTAGCACCACATTTACAGCGTTAATCATGCATTGTGGTGCCAAAGGTCTACAGTGTGAAATGATGCACTGTTACAGAAAGTTACATTGCCTCAGTGCGTACCTCATTTAATAATCATGCGCTTTGTACAGTTGCAAAAATGTTCACGCACTGTTTACATTCTCCATCTGAGGAAAATCGGTAAAATGATGGAAAACCTGAGAACTGGAGTGATGAAGAGACAGTATTCCAATGCTTTTGTGTGCACCCAAAATGCATATAAGAACTTTACCCCAAGGTTTCCAAATGAACGTGAATAGCCAGGGTTAATAAGTAACCTAGGGTAAAGTAAGAACAGTGTGAAATATTAAACTAGATGACACAGGATTTTGTGTTTCTAGGGTTAATTATGACTCCTAGGTTAACAACTTCAAGTGTGTAAAGCCCTAAATAGTGAAATGTCATTTATACACATTATTTGTACATATGTTAAACTCGTCATTGCTACATTTCTTATGAAATTTTAGGGGAAGCCGTGCTTCTTGTGTAGTCTTAACCATCCTATTCTATTCAAGTAGGGCCGCTTACTTTACTGTTCGCGGTCAGTTTTGACCGGAAACATTACAGTTGTTACTTTATTTATTTTTTTAAGAAATTATAATATTTACATATACATTTCTCAATTTCACCATTCATTTGCATATGCAAATAAGTTAATTTATTATCAAATTTCAAAACTTCACTACAGTAAAATCCTAGTTGAAATAATCATGTATTGGGGGCAGATTGCTGCCATCTGGAGAAAAAAGAATAAGAACATGAAAATCATGTTATAACAATAATAGCCAGTAGATGGCAGTAGTGTTCTAAGCAGACGCCTTCTGTTTAGTGATTATATATTTTATTTTAGAATTTGCATTTGGATATATATTTAGACATTATCAAACTGTTATTTGTCAAATTTTAACGTTTGTGTGTGTGTGAGTGTGTGTGTGTGTGTGACGTGTGTGAGTGATGTGTGTGTGTTTGAGTGTGCGTGTGTGTTTGTGTGTGTTTGAGTGTGCGTGTGTGTGTTTGTGTGTGTGTGAGTGTGTGTGACATGTGTGAGTGATGTGTGTGTGTTTGAGTGTGCGTGTGTGTTTGTGTGTGTTTGAGTGTGCGTATGTGTGTTTGTGTGTGTGTTTGTGTGTGTGTGTGTGTGTGTGTGTGTGTGTGTGTGTGTGTGTCTGTGTGTGAGTGTGTGTGTTGTCTGTGTGTGTGTGTGAGTGTGTGTGTATGTGTGGGCAGGTTTACGAGGACTTTTTTTTAGGTTATAAACTGGTAATTACAAGGGTATTATGCTATAAATGTGGTTTATGAGGACATTTCTAGTGTCACCATAATTCAAATCACTTAATAAACATACTAAACGATGTTTTATTGAAAATGTAAAAATGCAGAAAGTTTTTTGTGAGGGTTAGGTTTAGGGGTAGGGTTAGGGTTAGGGGATAGAATCTATAGTTCATACAGTATAAAAATCATTATGTCTGTGGAGAGTCCTCATAATGATAGCTGCACCAACATGTGTGTGTGTGTGTGTTTGTGTTGTGTGTGCGTGTGCATGTGTGTGTGCGTGCATGTGTGTTCTGCCTTCTGGCTGTGTTAGTCTTACCCATTTATTTCTGTGTGTGTGTGTGTGTGCGTGTGTGTGTGTGTGTGTGCGGGAGTGTGGGTGCTGCATTGTGGGTGTGTCATGACCTCACCCCCACATTTATGTATTCTGCATTGTGGCTGATTTGTACAGATTTTTATTTGACAACATTAAAAAAAATAATTGCTGTGTGTTATAGTGTCAGCAGTGTGTGTATGTGTGTGTGTGTGTGTGTGTGCATGTTTTGCACACATCACGGTCTGACCCCTTTATTTCCGTGTGTGTTTGTTCAGTATTGTGGCTGATTTATAGATTTTATTTGATAAATAAAAAAAAATTGCTCTGTTTTGGTTGGTCAGTTTTGACCACTAAGAGTAAAGATGTGGCTTTTTTATGACCACTTAGACTTCAAATTTTTTAGTGTGTGTTTAGATGGCAAGTGGAGGAAAAGTCACCAAATCATGTACCACTCAGATAAAGGAAACAAGTTTTATTACATCTGAAAAATGTATTTAGGTCAAAAGTGTATATACCAAACAGTATAGGAAGGTTAAAGCATTCGCCACTGGCATACAATATACAGTATATATATATATACAGTACGTATATTTATGTGGTGTGAATTCATAGAGAACTGTAATGTTTGAATTGTTTTGCAGGCTTTATGTAAGGATAACATCTACCCTGGATTAGGTGTGTTTGCAAAAGGATACGGTAAAAACAACGAACCACTGCGAGCGTACGTCCTCACCTTCATCATCGGTCTCGCCTTCATTCTGATTGGTAAATGCCACTTCACTTTACTCTGAAATATATCCTTATGTTTGGCAAAACTGTATTTACTGATATCCAAATCGAACATTTTTGTGACTTTATTGTTTCAGCTGAGCTAAACGTCATCGCTCCGATCATTTCCAACTTCTTCTTGGCCTCTTATGCTTTAATCAATTTCTCTGTTTTTCATGCATCGCTGGCAAACTCTCCAGGCAAGTGTGATGCTGTTATTCTTTCATCTGAAGTCAGCTGACATGAAATAATGGCCTGCGGTTATTCTTCCTTTGAAACTATTTTAAATAGCAGTATGTGTAATTATTATGCATGTAGTTTTTTGTGAGCTCATGTTAATTGACAGACTACAAGTACATAGAAAATTTGTACTTCAAAAATTCATTTGTCACACCGCAGGACAATTAAAATGATCAAGCTCATGGACATGTTATGTGTTAAGTACCCAAATGCTGACATCATGTGCAACTGGCATTTTGAATGTAAACAGGATGGCGTCCAAGTTTTAAATACTACAACAAGTGGGTGTCATTGTTCGGAGCTGTGCTGTGCTGTGTGGTGATGTTTGTGATCAACTGGTGGGCCGCTCTCTTCACCAACGTCATCGTCCTGGCACTGTACATATACGTCAGCTATAAAAAACCAGGTGAAGTCTGTCAGACCTACAGAAAACCGCTTTCAGTTTGCACTTTCATTGATTTAACAACTGCTGTCATTTCAAAATAAGAGTCCCCACTGTATCGTGGGCCTGTTCATTTTCAGAGCTGTATTACGCTTTCTAAAACACTGAAAACTCAATCTTTCTGTTTGTTCTGCAGATGTGAACTGGGGTTCATCGACACAAGCGCTGATGTACAATCAAGCATTGACACACTGTCTGCATCTCACTGGAGTAGAAGACCATATCAAGAACTTCAGGTTATCCACTTCAGTCCAGATCATAGTCTAAGGATTGGTCACTGCACACTTTAATACAGTCACATGTTGCATGTTAATGCAAGTAAGGGCAGTCGACTGATCATTATGGCAAAACACACCTAGACAAATAAATAAAATAAATTGGCTATTGGTCTGAGATTAATTGATTTTATCATGTCAGAAGAAAGAGTGTGGAGTGACCTCAGAATGCCATGATTGACCAATCACAATCAACTATTTCAGAGAAACATTAAAAAATTAAATATATAACAACAATAATGTGCAATTATATGCAGATCCACAAAATCAACATTTACATTATTTGTCAGTAGAATGTTACTCCAGAGTAATAAAGATATACTGTGAAATTTGGCCTCTAGAAAAGGAGATAAAACACATTTTCATTTTGTCTTAAGGCCTCAGTGTCTAGTTATGACGGGTTACCCGGACTCGAGACCAGCACTGTTGTATCTAGTGCACGCGTTCACCAAAAACACGGGCCTGATGGTCTGTGGTCACGTGCGCACAGTATGTAGCACAAATGTATTTCCTTAAACATTGTCTGTATTTCAGATATGGGACACATAACCCCATAATGGCCTTGTTTTCATGTTTTTCAAAGGGTTACCGTAGGCCAAACTATAAGGACATGATGAATGAACAGGTGCGATATCAGCGCTGGCTTCTGAAGGCACGCATGAAGGCCTTCTACACACCTGTGCTTGCTGAAGATCTCCGACAAGGAGCCCAGTACCTGCTACAGGTCAAACTGGACAGGGCAATATGTGACACAATACGCAACATTTGTTAAGAGCAGTTTTATAAAGCAGTTTTTAAAAATTAAGCAGTATAACACCCTGTCTACACCGGACGCGAGCCTCGCTTCAAAAGCAAATCACTCTCATTATAGATTTTATTCACAGCAGTGCCATCTATGATTTTTGACGTGAATGAAAATGAGGCTGTGAGGGATAGACTTACCATCTCTTAAATGACATACATCGTATAAAGCTATAAAAAAAAAATTGATCTACGGAAATTTCTTGGAAAGATATTTTTTCAATGTTTTGTCCATGGAACGATCCAAAAACACTCTGCGTTCACATGTGTGGACGTTGTATTTTGGCTTTGCTATACGCAATGCATAATTTAAATGAATTTAAACTGACTGAATATTGTTCACAAGACTCTACACTGTCATGTACGGGTTAAACTTCTGGCGTACTGAGTCATGTGACACAACAGCATGACGTTGATTTCCGTGAAGCTCTTCTACGGGCGCAGTGCCAACAAAAGTGCTTCTGGTAAGAAACCTCTTTAAGTTTTTTAATTGAAACCTGTTTGGTTGTAAAGAGTCGAGTCTCTAGTTTCATTTGATATGCCACTTTAAAAAATCCATTCATTTTTCATGCGTCAGCGCGCCAATAAACATGATGTCCACATATGTGGAAATTAGCACTGTGTTCCCTCAAAAGTTGAAAAAACATGTTCAACATGAACTCATCTGTGAGTCATTTCATATCATTTTAATATAAATTTAGTTATATTTTATTTTGTTATCTCTGTACAATACGGTTCTATTCATTAACATTAGTAAATGCATTCTTATATATTAACTGTGCATCACATTGAGAATAAATGTATTCATGCAAAGACCAGTGCAGACAGACAGCACACCGGAGGTTAAGTCATTCACTAAATAGGGAGCAAGGGAGCATCCTATAGCTCTCTATGCAGTTAAGTGCATTCACTCCTAAAATCTGATCAAAAGTTCAGTTTCAGGCTGCAGATGATGTTTGGATCACTCAACATGTTTGACAGACATGTGACAATGATAATCAGTACATAGATTCAGAATTTATAATGTATCATTTTATTTTAACATGATTGACAGTGATTGGATGATGCTGGACATTACTTTAAATCTGAATTAATTATTCAGCTTTATAGAAAATCAGCTGTAATGTCTGTAAAACATGAATAATCAACACTCCTGGACACATAATAAACTATTTGATGAAAACAATCTGACTTTCTGTAGCTTGGTATTATTTAAAAACAGTTATTTAAAACATATGTGGACACTATTTACTCATTATTATTTATTTATTTTTTTGCTTGTTTATTAGGTGCTACTTGTTACAAAGCTAAATATAAAATGCACACAGCAGTCCCGCTCTGATCTCAGGAGGATAAACTGCAGTACAGCCCATTGAAGAGACTGTACATCTATCCCTCATAGGCTCCTTGACATTCACATCAAAAATCAAAAATGGCGATGCTGTGAATAAGGTCTATATTCAATGATGCTGTCTACATTGGAAGCGTCTGTTTACATCGGACGGATGTCCCGTTCTGTTGCTAAAGCGCTGCAGAGCTACTCCAGCCACTATATTATCCCGTCTGTTTGAAATAAAATGATTTTACTTCCTAAATATCTTACGTTTGAATCTTTCTGTTATTAATTTTATTTGTTAAATATTTTAATAACTTCTGACCGTTATATCGAAGCCAGTTTGTGATGTTTCTGTTCTCTGGTCTACTCATTTAAATCATCCACATGTATACATAGTTTAAGTTAGGGATAATGTACAGTTAGACAGTTGTTATTGCAAAATAACCCCAGACAGGGTGATCAGGAACCCGACGCGAAGCGAAGGACACTTGTATCACCCTGAAGGGGTTAATTTTGTGACTGAGTGTAGATAATCCTGCTTATTACACGGCTACCTACCAAATAAATAAATAAATGGACATGAAGTATTGATTTGCATTGAAATTATGTTATTATGTGAGAAGAGAGAGACCATGGGGTCTCCAAAAACAGCTGAATTCCACCTCCGGTTTGCGTCAGAGTTCTGATGGTGTTTATTTTGTGAAAATGACCATCTGACTGCTCATTATCAAGCTTATTACACGACTGTTTGCCAAATAAATGGACATTAAACATTGGTTTGAGCTGAATTTTTTTTTCTTAGCTTACTTGTAGAGATCGCAGAGTGATACGAGACGCAGGAAAGATGACTCGCAATACCGGTCTGATATCACTTAATCCCCGGATGTGCGGTTGTTACTGAGAAAAAATAAGACCGCTAGATGGCGTGATCGACCAATTAGAATCGAGTATTGCAGACAGCCACGTAATAAGCAACAATAACATTTTAATAATAATTATATAATAATTAAATGTTTATATCAGTGGATTTCCGTTGACAGTACAGTAAGATATAGGTTATTCACCCACTGAACCGTTGCTGAAGTCTTCTGGAGCTCACAGCTGATTGGTCGGTGCTTTCTGTATGTCATTTTAAATGTTCACTTCAACACGTCCAGTGTAAACAGACTCAAGTCGTTGCAGTGCATCAACAGACACGGTGTGAGGTTGGTTTTCACAGAGCATCAGCATCGGTGCTTCTAAGGATGAAGAGTAAAACTGCAAATTCTGTTGTGAATTTAACAGACCACTGGTTTGGGTCGTCTGAAACCGAACACACTAGTATTTGGCTTTAAGAACAACTGGAGGGACGGTGACATGAAGGATGTGGAAACATTTATCAACACGATCCAGTGAGTCTGACTGCAATACATGTGATAGTTAAATGTGATGTGTGTCTTTCTCCTATCTGAGTTTTACATGCAGAGTCGACTATGAGTCATTGCTAGTTTGGCTTCCTGAAGAGTGTAAACATTGTGACACAGTGACGCTTTCGAAAGGCGAATCTCAATCAGCTCTCTAGTTCAGTAGTCAAGGCACTGATCAGGGAGTCTGTAATTTCTAGGGCTGTTCCAATCGTAAAATCTTTCCAGTGCACTGAAACGTTTGCTTCCTAAAAGTTCCCAGAATGCACCGTTAAAACTAGGGAGCATCGTTGCTCACTGTTGGTGCGTTAAAGTCATGTCGGAATAATCGTAATTACGAGTTAAGTAAACATGAATGCCAAAGTCGTAATTATGATTGGGAAACTCTGGAATTTCATTGAGGCATGTCAATTTAAGTATCGTCATGGAAGCTAATTGTTATTGGTAATAATTCAGTTTTACTTGAGGAGTTTGACTGTGCAGTCTAGTTTATATGCATTTTTTGTGCTGTTAATGAAGAATAATGATAAAACATTTAGCTAGTTTATGCAGCGACAAGCATTTGCAACAAAACTACATTTCCCATCATTATATGTGGCCGCACTAAAATTATAAAATGGATAAAGAGTTAATTACACACCTAATACGTGGCTTTGCACTTTATTTTGTTGCAGTGGTGCTAAAAAGCTTCCTGCCTTCGCTAGCAAGTGAAAAGAAATCTGAAATTAAAAAACGGGTCAGTTCGACTAAAATCACTTGAACACACGTCACATCGTATTTACGATTTACGACCTCAAAAAAAGGAACTTCCCAGGAGGAATAATGTATGATTCCAAACCATTATTTTCTCTATAAAAGAGAATAATCTTTCATCCACAATGTTCATAAAAGAGAAATAATCTTTTCAATATTAGAGTTGTTATAAAAAGATAAAAAATAAACTAATTTGTATATTCATTTCTTAATTTATGTTATGTATCTTTCATTATAACACTGTACGTTTTAACATCTACAATGAAAACACACTATAGTGTAATTTATACAGCGATGTTGCTAATCAATACCAGCTGCGATTAAAAGCGCAACCTCATTATCCTGTTGAAAGTGATTGAGTCTTAAGTGTCACAAAGCTCAGTGGATCAGTACCCTTGCCAGTGCCCGAATCCGTGTTCATGATAGACTGATTCATGACATAGGGAGCTGATTGAGACAAATCCTTTGTTTATTTGAGCATACAGGCTGGCAACACTGACCTTTTCTGTTTGTCCGACCAATGGAATGGAGTGTTTGGGAAGTAAGGGATAATGTACAGTCAGCCGGTTGTTATTGCACAATAAACCCCAACAGGGTGATCAGGACCCCAACATGAAGCGGAGACTCTTGTATCATCCTGAAGGGGTTTAATGAGTGATAACAACTGGCTGACCATACATTATCTCGCTTATAATACGTCTACTAACCAAATAAATAAATTATCAGACAAAAAAATACTGATTTGCATTGAAATGATGTAATTTGAGAAGAAAGAAATAGCTGAACAGCTGGAATTCACCTCTGAGTTTTGTTGGTGTTTATTTTGTGAAAATGACCGTCTGACTCGTCATTATTCAGCTTATTAATTACTTATTACTACTTGCCAAATAAACATATAAATGCACATGAAACATTGATTTGAATTGAAATTATTTTATTAGCTTGTTGAGATTGCAAAGTGATTCGAAAAGCAGAAGAGATGACTCGCAGAACCCGGATGAGCGATCTGACACGTGGATGTGCGGTTGTTACTGAGAAACATCTGACCACTAGATGGCGCCATTGACCAATCAGAATCCAGTATTCCAGAGAGCCGTTTAACAGACCTTTTTAAAATCAGCAGAAATGACGCAGAAATGACACACTTCACATTTAAAAATTGAAATCTGTAAGAAATCATTTTAATTGCTAAACATGGAAACACTCGTGCTGTTTGTGTGTGTTTTAGTGATGCGTTTGATCTTCAGTATGGAGTAGTTCTCTTAAGACTGAAAGAAGGTCTCGATATCTCACACATTCAAGGTCTAGATGCTTTATCAATTCTGATATTGTCTTTAGATGCTACAGTATGTATATGATACAGTCTTTTTATTCAGTGACTTCAACTCAATTGTTCATTCTTCAGATGAATTTCAGTCATCACATGAGAAAGCTCCTGGAATGAAAGATCTCCTGGTGTCCATCAACATCAAAGACTTTGAGAGTGATTCCTCAAAACCTTCATCACAAACCACCAGTTGTCAAAGCAGTCCACTCATCTTCAGAGGTCAGTAACACTTCACAACATCAGAACATGCAGCATGTTTGAATGCGATTCCTCCAAGAGTGCTTTCCAAACCAGGGCATGTTTTGGATATTATAATAATTACAATGATTTGGCTGGCGAAATCAAATTAAGCAATGCACTTTTAATTTACCCACTATGTTTCCCAAAGAGCATGTCATTAGACTAATTTGACGATCCTTTAAGGCTGCACAGTTAATAAAAATAACATCAGAATTGCGATATGAGCATATGTGGTTATTAAACCATAAAAGGCAGTCACCTTTGACTTACTAACCGGGGGTCTAAAGACAAATCATTTTAAGGCATGATTTTCAATGAAACTGCTTAATGAGGATATTTCAGGCATTACAGAGATTATAGCATGATTTTCTGTAAAGCTACTTGTGTGTGTTGTGAAAAGTGCTATGCAAATAAAATTGACTTGACTATGTACAGTATCATTGTATACTGGTGCATATAAATTAAAATGATTAAATATCATTCTTGTGTTCAATTAGTGCAAAACTGTGGGAAAACATACCTTCGCTACTTTTAACTAGATTTTTGCTTCATGCGTTAACATTTTGAATCCACTTGTCTACAATGGCTGTTTGGATGAAATGACGGTTCCTCTGATTAAATAACAAATACTTTGAGGCCACTGCAGAGCAAGTACATAATTACTGACATTAGTGACAGTTATATTAACTCGCTACTTGTAAGCTCAGAGGCAACACAAATCCTCCAGTTCAACATTACATTCATCTTTATCTAGAGCTCAAGTTCATGAAGAATTTCAGTTCTGCTTTTGACACCTCAGATTTGTGTTAATCTGTAAAGCACTTCTCTTCTTCTAAATTTGTCTTCTCTCATGATCCATGTATGATATTCAGATGGTAAGAGCGCTCCTGTACAGCTCAGTCCTGCAGATGAGAAACTTCTGGCCGCTAGTCAACAGTTCAAGAGGAAACAGCACAAAGGAACCATTGATGTCTGGTGGCTGTTTGATGATGGAGGTACAGTGATCATACGGATGTCTCATTAAAAATAGCATTGTCATTGAGATTTTGTAAAGGTGTACTGAATAAAAATGGTGTTTGCTGTGCTGTCACCTAGCATTGTGGATTCAGCATCATGTAAATAAGAACGTTCTCAGTTACTGATGTCATTGTAAAAATGCGCAATTCACAGTCAACCATGATTTATTTATTCAGTGAGTGAAAACGTCCAATTATTAAGATTATTAATGCCGATTATTGAGATAAAGCGAGTAATACTGGTGATACAATCTAAAAGGTGGTACATATGAATGTGCGTCCAGCACCATGTAGAATAAAGCAGCTTTTTTCATCTCATTATTTTAATCAGTTTTTTAAAATACCATTCAAATATTAATATTTCTTTGTTTGCAAACAAATTACTAAGTGCACCTTTAAATGTTTATGTAGTTATAATGGCTTGAAAAAGTCAACATACTGTTATTCTACAAACTTGGTTTAGAGTTTTTTTCCAGAATCCCCAAATCAGGACCAAAATTTCCAATTGTAACTCCTCCAAGAGATTTCAAGCCACATCTGCCAAACTTGGTAGAGACTTTCAGACTGTTCTAATTTACATTGCTGTGACTTTTCTAGCTGATCGACTTTCATTGATGGCTGCCTGTAAAACCTTCAAACTTCACATTTTTAAAACTATTTTAAACTGTCAGTCCAGGTTCTTTTAAGCCAACATCAAAGCTGGTCTTGACACACTGTTCCTATCAAGTTACAAATGAAGTTTTGAATACATTCATGATTTCTGTGTCTGTATGATAATTCTGGAGAGATATTAGCTTTGATAAATGACACTATACCCGTTGTTATAGGCTTAACTCTTTTGATACCGTATTTACTGACCAACAAGAAGAAATGGAGTGATTGTAAGATCCGTGTGTTCATCGGAGGAAAGATAAACAGGATTGATCATGACCGCAGAGCGTGAGTATTATCGTCAATTCATTGACATTCACAAACCTTACTTACACGCTGGATCTAATGTATGTAAAAAAATTAAGAAAATGTTAACGGGGGGGGGGCTGGGGGGGTGAGGGGGGGCCTGGGTAACTCAGCGAGTAAAGATGCTAACTACCACACCTGGTGTCATGAGTTCGAATCCAGGGCGTGCTGAGTGACTCCAGTCAGGTCTCCTAAGCAACCAAATTGGCCCGGTTGCTAGGGAGGGTAGAGTCACATGGGGTAACCTCCTCGTGGTCGCTATAATGTGGTTCTCGCTCTCGGTGGGGCATGTGGTGAGTTGTGCGTGGATGCTGCGGGGAATAGCGTGAAGCCTCCACACATGCTACGTCTCCGCGGTAACGCACTCAAGAAGTCACGTGATAAGATGCGTGGATTGACGGTCTCAGGAGGCAACTGAGATTCGTCCTCCGCCACCCGGATTGAGGTGAGTCACTACGCAACCACGAGGACTTAGAGCGCATTGGAAATTGAGCATTCCAAATTGGGGAGAATAAGGGGAGAAAAAAAGGAAAAAAAAAGAAAATGTTAATAATTTACACAGTGATAATAAACCCAGGTAGATTTAACAAAAAACTAATAAAACTTTTGTTCTTGCACAGCATGGCGGCGTTACTTAGTAAGTTCAGGATTGACTTCTCTGACATCACTGTTCTTGGAGACATCAACATTAAGCCAAAGAAACACAAGTATGTTTATATTCATTAGGAAATGTATAACTATCATGTTCTACTCTGGTGTCCATCAGAAGCAGATATTGTTTGACGTTGTGTTCAGTAAGAAGATGTTTCAGGAGATGATTGAGCCGTATAGACTGAGAGAAGATGACATGGAGCAGGAAGCTGCTGAGAAACTGAAGGCAGAGGAACCCTGGAGGATCACTGATAATGAGCTGGAGCTGTACAGGGCAAAGGTCAGTCGACCTCCTCAACGCACACCTGCATCATATGTCACACTTTGATATTGCTGTGATACGGAGCTTCGCACATCAATTCTATTTCTGCTGAAATTGACAGAATTCCTAAATCACACAAAACAGTTAAGCAGAGCTGATCACAGAAATGATGTTGTGAGAATATCAACATGTAAGTGACATCAGTTATTCCTCTTTTTCTCCCTTTAAATTAGTCGAACCGTCAAATCAGACTGAACGAGCTGTTGAAGGAACACTCGAGTACAGCAAATCTCATCGTCATGTATGTATCATATTTAACACATAAAACTGATACTGTTAACTTGTGTTTGGGTGATTTGATTGGGTTTGATTTCTCCTGTCCGTTCACAGAACGATGCCGCTGGCCAGAAAGGGGACGGTGTCCAGCGCTCTTTATATGTCCTGGTTGGACACGTTATCTAAAGATCTGCCCCCCATTCTTCTCGTCCGAGGAAACCATCAGAGTGTTTTGACCTTCTACTCATAAAGATATGATGATTTATGAAACATACCATTACAATCAGTACATTTGTATATTGACCAGATATGATTGATGTTGCAAATGATCATATTTTAATGTAATGACAGGCCAATAATGATGCTTGAAATATATCTATTGGCCATTTTGCACTAACAGTTCCATGAAAGGCCTTTAATTTAGCTTGTTCTAGAACATTTATATAGCACTCTGAACAGTGGCAGTGTTTGAAATGATCTTCATCAGATCTTCAGACATCTGTCCACAACACTGACAGTCCATGCTACTTTTCTCAGATTTAGTGGAAAACTCTTGGGCTCAACTTGTTTTGGCTCATATGCTGTTGTGCCTATTTAGAGTTTACTAAAAACTAACTAAAAACTGTTTTAGAATCAGTCCTTAATCGGGGAGAAAGTCATGGCTTTGCAAAGGTCTCAGTGCCAACACACTGTCATCAAAACTTAGTTCTAGAAAGAAACATTGACAAATTAATTAAATAAACTGCCTTGATTTTAAATAATATCAGTGACTTGTGTGTTTTTTTGTATTGCCTGGTTTTCTGGAATGGTGCTGTCTGCCAACAGCTACACTGTAAAAACAAAATCTGTTAAAAATTTACAGTAAAATACCATCGACTGTGATTCACAGAAATTCACCATAAAAAATCCAGTGACCATATTTTAGGCATTACGGGATGTCCTTTTGATGGCGGTGTTATTATTACATGATATGAACTGCTTCTGGAGCTATAAACCTCTTTTCACTTTAAAATATATTGTTAATCACTGAAGTAACTACAGAAGGTTATATGATGACTTAAAGTTCATCTAGAGTGACTCTTCCAGGAGTGATAATTACTACACATGTAGAGACAGTGCTCAGTGTCACTCACACAAACATAAAACACCATCAGGGTAACACATGTGACACTAAAATTACACATTAAACATTAAGTAAACTCAAATATAACACAGAACACCCCAATGTACATAACTGATATTAAAAATGAGAAGAAACATAACCACTTAATGAAATGTGGTGGGTCATGCAGGGATTCTGCAAACGCCCGATCATTGTTTTTCACCGTAAATGTTCTCCTACATTTCCCCGTTTGTAACCTGTGCATGCTGTTCCCAAATACACTGTGTGCCCAATTATTGGGCAAGTGAGTATTCTGATCTTATCATTATTTCCATGCACATTTTCCAACTCCAAACCATTTGATTTAATCATTTTCAGGTGGTATGTATTTGTGTAATGAGGGAGGGTGTGGCGAAAGTGACTAACACCTTATATCAAGGTGTGCATAATTATTAGGCAGCTTCGTTTCCTCAGGTAAAATGGGCCAAAAAAGAGATTTAACTGACACTGAAAAGTCAAATATTGTAAAATGCCTTTCAGACGGATGCAACACTCTTGAAATAGCTAAACTATTGAGGCGTGACCATTGGACAGTCAAACATTTTGTTGCGAATAGTCAACTGGGGTGCAAAAAAACGCTTGGAGAAGAAAAGGCGCAAATTAACTGCAAAAGACTTGAAAAGAATTAAACTTGAAGCTACCAGGAACCCATTATCCTCCAATGCCACCATATTCCAGAACTGCAACCTACCTGGAGTGTCCAGAAGTACAAGGTGCCAAGTGCCCAGAAACATGGCCAAGGTCAAGAAGGCTGAAACACGACCACCACTGAATATATTCACAAGTTGAAGCATCAAAACTGGGCAAAGAAATACCTGAAGTCAGATTTTTCAAAGGTTTTATGGACAGATGAAATGAGAGTGACTCTTGATGGACCAGATGGATGGGCCCGTGGCTGGATCAGTAATGGACACAGAGCACCACTTCGAGTCAGGTGCCAGCAAGGTGGAGGAGGGGTACTGGTATGGGCTGCTATCATTAAGGATGAGGTAGCTGGACCATTTCAAGTTGAAGATGGACTGAAACTCAACTCTCAAACCTACTGCCAGTTTCTGGAAAGTACTTTCTTCAAGCAGTGGTACAGGAAGAAGTCCTCAGCATTCAAGAAGGCCATGATCTTTATGCAGGACAATGCTCCATCACATGCATCCAAGTACTCCACTGACTGGCTAGCCAGCAAGAGCCTCAAAGATGCCCAAATAATGACTTGGCCCCTTCCTCACCTGACTTAAATCCTACTGAGAACTTGTGGGCCCTTCTCAAACGTGAGGGAAGACAATACACCTCTTTGAACAGCATTTGGGAGGCTGTGGTTGCTGCTTCAGTGAAAGTTGATCGTGAACAGATCAAGAAACTGACAGACTCCGTGGATGGAAAGCTCATGGCAGTTATTGAAAAGAAGGGTGGCTATATTGGTCACTGAATATTTCTGAAAGGCCAAAAATTTTATTTAATTGTCATTTTGTTTTACTTATTTGTTGCACCTACTCTAAAAATTGAGAATAAACAATTGAGTTGGGAGAAATTATTTCTGTAATTTAGTTTTCTAATAATTGTGCACACTTATATATTCCCCTGAGAAAGCCAAAACTCACTTTTCCTTTGTTAAACATTCAGGTTTGAGGTTCAATAACATTTTGGATTGACTGAGAGCATTGTGTTTGTTCAACAATAAAATTAATCCTGAGGAAAACAGTTTGCCTAATAATTGTGCACACAGTGTAATTCTGTGAATCAGTCCTCAATAAATTATGTTTTACAGTGAAATCTGTTTGTTTTAAGCAGTGTCTTTAAATGTCTATTCTGAAGCGATCCAGTCAGTTTGGGGTGAGACAGTCCAAAATGTAACTCCTTTTTTACTGTACATCTTGCCATTGCAGTCTCTAGGCTCAATCATGATTTCAAGCTCGATTACACGCTACATGGTACTAGGAGATTTATACAGTGAAAAAGGAGTTACATATTGGTCTGTTCTCATCCAAAACCGATTAGATCACTTCAGAAGACATGGATTAAACCACTTGAGTCTTTTATGCTGCCTTTATGTGCTTTTTGGAGCTTCAAAGTTTTGGTCACCATTCACTTGTATGGACCTACAGAGCTAAAATATTCTCCTAAAAATCTTCATTTGTGTTCTGAAGAAGAAAGAAAGTCATACACATCTTGGATGGCATGAGGGTGAGTAAATGATGACAGAATTTTCACTTTTGGGTGAACTGTCCCTTTAACCCCCTTAATTAACGTTTTTTACTGTAGCATTTTTACATTCTTTTAGCGTTGAAATTATGGACATTTTACAGTGTAAAGACACTGCTTAAAACAAACATAATTTATTGAGAACTGATTCACAGAATTATTCGGGAACAGCATGCACAGGTTACAAACAGGGACATCTAGGAGAACATTTCATGCAAGCTTTTTGTGTTTTATTCCAATATAGGAGAATGAAAACTAAAGAGAAGACATACTAACAAAAAGACTATATAAAGCACATTATGCATTTTTTTTTATCAACTCTACACTCTTAAAAATAAAGGTTCCAAAAAGGGTGTTTTGCAGCAATACCATAGAAGAACCATCTTTGGTTCCCCAAAGAACCTTTCAGTGAAAGGTTCTTAAAAGAACCATTTTGAGAAACCTTTTACTAGTCTAAAGAACCCTTTTCCACTACAAAGAACCTTTTGTGCAACGGGAAGGTTCCATGGATCTTAAAGGTTCTTCATGGAACCATGCATGCTGATAAGGAACCTTTATTTTTAAGAGTGTACGACATGCAAAGGTTCTTGTTAAAGTGCTCATGTGCTAAAAGTGATTTCAGCAGCATTGTTACACACATGTTGATCCTAGAAGTGTAAAAATACAGAGCTGTACCATAAACCGTTTAGCAGAACAGCACCGTGACTGAAGCCCACAGTAATTCATATTCACATTAGCACTTGTGAGATTAATTCCCTCCCATCCTCTTGATTGAGGATGCATCACTGTTTTCTGTCACAAATCTGTGTGGAGAATGTCAGTCGGTTCCTCCGTTCAACAGAGCATCAAGCCACACGGAGTTGATCCCGACGACAGCGGTGATGACTGGGAGATCGGTGTGGGGAATCTAATCATCGACCTGGACGCGGATTTGGAGAAAGAAAGACAGAGATTGGAGATGAATCGCGTTTCGAGCGTTAAAAGCAGCGCGGCGGAAGGTCGTGTGGAGCTCGAGTGCAGTTGCGCAGGTGCAGCGGATGCGTTTAACGGCCTGACGGGAGCCGGGGAGCCGCAGCAGGGATATCTGTGCAAAGAGCCCAAGAAATTCAAGCTGAAAAGGAGAAATTCCTCGAATGACACTGACAGATCGTCCTCGCTGGAGATTCCTAAAGTATGCGTCGGTAAACGGAGGGAGGCTCAAGGACGCCCCGGAGAGGCTCCAGAGATGAATTCAGCACCACCGGCGGTGGACAGCTCCAGCGACGTGACTAAAGGCAAAGACGGCAAGAGAGGGAAGAATCAAGGCAAAGGGCTGAAAAGAGAGAAAGAATCCGCCAGGACGCGTAAAGAGAAGCTCGCTGATGAATTCGGATCGCAGTCAGAGAATGGATGCGCTGTCGGAGGGACGGAGAATCTCGTCGGTAGGGGCGGAATGGACGCGGCTATTGTCGAACACACTGAAGACACGAACACACAAGAACACGACCTGAAGACGGTAAGATCAAATCTGTCCTCTAAATCGTTTGTTCTCTTCTGATAGCACTCATTGCTCTCATTCAAGGGAAATTCGCTGTCACGTCTGAATCTGCTCTATCGACCCGTGTAATCAATATGAATCCAGTCATAGTCTGGCTTACAGCAAACTACTAATATGCACCAAACATCTTGATAAGATCTTTATGGACGCGAGGAAATGTGAATTAGACTGTAGAATGAGGTGACGTTGGATACAGTGTTTGCATACTTGAAGAATGAAGCTTATATGCATGCTCAGGAAATGTTGTAGTGTGCAAAGCAAAGATGCTTTAGGCGTTATTCTGTCTGTGTCTGCCTTATTTACAGGCTAAATGAATCTTTGATCAGGCAGAGTGAGTTCTAAAAAACAAAAACAGCACAAAACACCATTCCTGCAATGAAGGCATTTTGGTTGCGTTCCAAGATCAATTTAATAACAGCTTTTTCTTTTGTTTGTCAGCCATTTCCTTTGTTAACTCATCCCCTGTGAAATTCTTCCTGTCTGTTGCTAATGGAAACCTGAGCAATGTGATTTCCTCTATTTGTTTTTGACAAAGAAGCCAAGATGATCTTTTTCGTGTGTTATTTACAGTTTTAAAGATAGAGGCTCCACCCCCTCCAGTCCTGCCATTCTGTGCTATTGTGTCTATAAGATTACATACATGTGTGTTTCATTTCATCTTCATCTCAGTGACATATTGTTTGAATAGAGGCCATTCAGATATATACTTAAACTAATGCTCCGGGTTCAGCTCAATCCACAGCATTTGTGGCATAATGTTGATCACCACAAAAATTCGTTCCGACTCGTCCCTCCTTTTCTTTAAAATAAAAAAAGCACAAATGTGTGTTCCAGTGAGACACTTACAATGGAAGTCAATGGGGCCAAATTTTTGGAGGGTTTAAAGGCAGAAATTTGAAGTTTATAATTTTATAAAAGCACTTACATTAATTCTACTGTTAAAACTCATTTATTATTTGAGCTGTAAAGTTGTTTAAATCGTCGTTTTTACAGGTGTGTTACGTTGTCATGGCAACAAAGTAGAAAAATTGTCTCTAACTTTCCACAGATGTGGTTAGTATGTGATTTAATCACAGTAAAATCATGTTAACACACATATTGTTTATGTCTTGTGTCTATACTTTTGAAACAGTGAGTATTTTAATGTTTACAGATTGACCCCATTGACTTCCATTGTAAGTGTCTCACTGGAACACACATTTGTGCTTTTTTAAAGAAAAAGAGGGACGAGTCGAAATTAATTTTTGTGGTAATCAACATTATGCCACAAACGCTGTCGATTGAGATTAACTTGTATTGAACCCAAAAAATTCCTTTAATGTTTTCATTACTTTGTTGTTGTTGTTGTTGTTGTTTTTTTGTGTGTGTTTTCCTTGAATGAAGAATTTGTCAATACCTTAATGAGGTAGTATATAATTTGCTGATAGTCCAAGCAAAGGATAATCACTTAGATATTTTCTTGATTATTAGCCACTAATAAGCAATAAAAAAAATACTGAAGAGATCAAATAGTCTCAGCATCCTCGTACATTGTATGCAACAAGGAATTTGTATGTAACTGCATTATACTTCAGCTTCATTGTGTTTTTACTCTCTCCCCAGTTGAGTGTTATGACACGGTCAGTTGGAACAAACACACAGGAAACAGAGAAAACCATAGAGTCCAGTTACATGGAGCCATGTCAGCCAGGAACGAGCGTCAATCTGGAGGGTATTGTGTGGCATGAAACAGAAGAAGGTAAGAGCATTTTGCAGCTTTCCCACACATATGAAACAGAAATATGTAAAGACTGTTGAAAGGTCTTCTGCAGACAAGCTTTCCTCATTGTTTTATCAAATAATATATAGCACCTTTTCTTCTTACTATATTACACCACATTATGAATAAATCGTTATTTGAGCGGAGAGTGCAAGTTTTGTTGTGTTTATGACAGGACTGCATTTTCAAAGCAGCAGTAAGACGGAGTCATTTGAAGGAAGAGCAGACACTAGTTGCATATTGATTAAGCAAATTAAAATTGCAGACCACCATCTTAACTTCCATCACTGAGATCAAGCATAGAATGAGTCTATTTGAAAATACAATAAAAAAACCTTTAAAATGTAGCCATATGGCTGGGGCTGCATGACTATTACAAAAATTAATCATAATTGTCAATTAATTCCCTTGATAACTGAAATCACGGTAATTCATTTCAATTAATAGAATTTACACAAAAATACTTATTTTGTGTTGGACCAATGCAAGCCATATTCTTTATGTAGGCTACATTTTCAAAAACAAGCTGAGAACTTTGTTCCATAATTACATTATTGCTGTTACTGTATATTGTTATATTATAACAGGAACGTTCTAGTTTTGTCGGGCCATTAGGACAAAACGTACTCTACGCATGTACGTGAACGCAGATGCTTCTTGCTATGCAAGCTCAATTTAGTGCCTTGTTGCATTCCAAAAAGTGTCAGACCGCAATTCATAACATAACGCAAGTATGTGTTGCATTCTCAATGTTGCCACAAGAGGCGCTATAGCGGACATTTGTGTGAAACTTACAGCTTCTATGGTAAATTTTCTCTTTCAAGCCAAAAACTGTCATGCGGAGCAACAGTTTGAAGAGAATATTGCTGAGCAAGTAAGGTGAAGTCAATATATTTATAACAACTTACCTGAATAATGCACATCCATTTTAATGGCACAGACATTTGAAGGAAACTCTATTGCCCCCTTGAGTACTGAGGTTTGTTCCTGCTACGATAACACAAGAACGCACTTTAAGAACGTTATTTTTAATCAGACCGCACTCGCATCTGCATACGTGTATTTGTGTAAAGTATATATCTGCTTTAATGATAAGCTTATCTACTCAACTTACTTGTCTGTGATTGGTTACAATGCTCAACCACTGGAAATAAAAATGTAAATACAACATACAACAAAATACTGGAGTAGATATAAATGGAATGCTGTAATTGAAACTTTTCACCCGTTTAATTGTGCAGCTCTACAATATAGATAAATGGTAATGCTTAACAAACCCAAAACCTTTGCTGATTATAGAAAATGGCTTAATTTTGTACACCAGTACCATGTATTAACACATTCGATTACAATTTTTGTATAGTGTTACTCCAAGTTGGTATGCGCAGGTGTTAATGAATTCTGTTTTCCTATTGTAGAATAAAAGCTATAACAAGGAATGTTCTCACAAGCTTTTAACGCCTACAAAATATTTGTGAAAGACACATTACAAGTAACTGTTTTTGTCTCCAGGGGTTCTAGTTGTGAATGTGACATGGAGGAAAAGGACCTATGTGGGAACACTCTTGGACTGTACCAAGCATGACTGGGCCCCACCACGGTAATACATCTTCCTTACTTGAAGATTTCTTGACCTGCAGTGTCTATACATTTCCTTAAGATTGAAGAAAAGTAATTCACTATAAACACTGGACTTACAGACACTCATTACCCCATGTTGTTTTTAACTAGGTTTTGTGAGTCACCGATGAGTGACATGGACATGCCCTGTGCGCGTGGACGTGGTAAACGAATGAGGCTGGCAATACCTGATCAACCAGTTGTTGACCCGAGTCTTTCCAAAATAAGAGGACTAAGTCACAAGAGACGTGGTGTGGGAATCGGCAACAAGGGAAGACGAGGGAGTCTGAACCTCACTGGCTGTAGAACACCTGGATACTATGGCGTCGAGGACAATTCATTTACATGTGGAAAAAGAAAAGGCAAAGCTCCAGCCGATCTAGATTTAAGCTTGGTCGCGGAGGACATCAGGAATGGAAATGGGAAAAGGATACGAGCCAAATCCAGGAGCGCTCCTTCCACGCCGCAGGGTAAATCCGACCCAATGTTTCTTGATCAAGTTTGTGGATCCCCAATGCTAATAGACTGTCCGCATCCAAACTGTAACAAGAAGTACAAACACATCAATGGGCTCCGATACCACCAGTCTCATGCTCACTTGAACAGCGAAAGCAAGCAAGAGTTTGAGGTGGAGAGCGAGGACAGACTATCTGATTTTGATGATCCGCTCAGCTCTGTACCTTTTGATTCTTCTGAGAGTGTTCTCTCCAAGAAGCCCAGAACTATGTTTAAACTCAATTCAGTTGGTTCTCCGAAGAGCAGAAAAGCATTGCACAACAACAACAACAGTGCCATAGCCAATGCTAAAATACGCAGGAACGTGGCGAGTAAGGACGGATCTATAGATGACCTGAGCAACTTACCGCTCATTTCAAACATGTCTGTTGTCCTTGAGAACTGCCTCATTACGGATCGTAACACATCTGTGGAGATGCCCAAGCTAGAAGCAGAGGGTGCTATTGATAAGAGGGATATCTGTAGCAAAGTTAAAAAGGAATGTGGCTTCACTGAAAGATGCTCAGCCAAGTCTCGGACCAACAGACTCATTACCGGCGCCCCTGCTCCCCCAAAATTGACTGCAATTCCACCCACTGCGTTCTCTGCTAAAGAGGATTCTTCCCATCAGAACTCTACAACTGTTGCTCTCACAAATGTCAAGAACCTCTCTCTGAAACCCATCAAGCCAAAGCTGGACATTATTGCACATGTTAACATGGCTAATGTGCCCACCACCCTTAGAAAAGTCGGTAAGAGAAAGGACAAGTATCGATTGAAGGACAAGAATTGCAAAGATCCACGGAGTCCTAAAAGCGAGCCAATGTTCACAAAAACGGACGATGCCAAGAGTGTCGGGAAAGACTTCCCTGTGAGCCTCTTGAAAGAACATTTGAGCAAACAGGATGTTGTAAATGGGCCAGGTGAAACGCAAGAAAGCCGCATGGCAAGCATTAGAGCGGAAGCGGACAAGGTGTACACTTTTTCCGACAATGCACCAAGTCCTTCTATCGGAAGCTCTGCGAGAATGGACTGTGGCCCCCTTACAAACGGAGATGGAGCCACTGCGAAAACAAACAGCCCCGCATACTCCGACATATCAGATGCTGCCGAGGATGGAGGATCAAACTCGAGATCTAGAAGAAACTCGACGCATGACTCGAACCCAAACAGCAACATCAATCTAAAAATTCCCTCATTGAATACTGCAGTCACGGTAACCCCAGGTAAAGAGGTCCAGTCAACATCTCACAGCCATGGATATGAATCTCACTGTATACCAGGTTACATGCACTCTGGACAAGCACATTCCATTTCGTTTTTGAAGGTGGCTTCACCTTATGGTCGGACAAAGGATGAATTGAGAGATTTAAATGAGGATATAAAAAGCTCAGATTCCTCTACTCAATCACAGCTTCAGTATCCCATGACTGAAACGGACACAGCACTTGCTCAGTCCTTGTACTATGGGCAGTACAGTCGTGGTGTTTCCATGGACCAGAAGGTTCTGATGATGCCCAGCACCCATAGACAACTCCCTGACACATGCTGTGAGGAAATCCAATACAGCAAGCAGAGTAGAGGTCAAGTTAGACGTGGATCTGAGCAGAAAGAGCGAACAAAGGACGACCAAAAGCAATTTATAAACTCTCCTCAGTCCATTCATAAGGGGGCAAACTCTGTTAAAATTAACTGTGCGAAACCTGGGTTTATATATGTGCACTTGGACAAGCAGCTATCATTTCAGCAGCAACAGGGGAAGTCATCCAATATCTCCATGACAAAAGATCAAGGGGTTAACAAGGAATCTGAAGACCTCAGTTTGGAGAGTTCAAACTCAAAATCAAATGTGGACACAAATGTAACATTTCTAAATGTAAGTTACTGATGTTATTTATCATTTTCTGAGGAAAATGTTCTTTTAAAGACAATTAACAGACTTCTAGAAAGGTTGTGTTGGTGTTGTTTTCATACAGTTTTGGGATGATTTTTCATACAGGTATGATCCTTAATCATCAAATTATCGAAATGCCAGGATTGTTTGACGATTGAGATCGATTTATTGATTTATTTTGAAATTGTCCATGACAAAGAACGCATTAAACACTAATCCTACAGGGCTACTGTTGCATAACAAACGGCTTCCCTGTGAGTATGTTGGTTTGTTCATTGGTTTGTCAGACCAGAAACTGTTTGACAGTAGATGTTCCTCTGGGTTTAGGCTTCAGAATCTCAGTCCTGGAGCCACTCTTATCAGTCCAAATATGTGAAGCAGCAAAATCAAGAGTTTAACAAGATGTCTGAGGAACTGAGTTTCAGTCCAGACAAGGGGAAAGATTGGCACATTCCACTGGAGCCAGAGTCCAGACTGGAGACCGAACACCAGAGCGTCAAGTGTGAGACCACTGCTGATGTCATGGAGGACAGTACCAGACCAGGCGGGGACGAGATGGTGGGAGAAATATCTGAAGACTCACAGACTGCAAGAGGGGCCGCACCATCACCTCAGCAATCTTTTATCCAGTTTCAGCACTCCTACCCGTATTTACACCTGTGTGACACCAGTAGCAGTGCTTACAGAGTGATGTCTCCTGCTTTAGTACACAATTACCCAGGTAATCTTATAGACTTATACACCTTAGAAGGAAATATCACACCAGTATTCACACTAAATATCCCTGAAGTGGAGACTATTTTGTACTGTTTGTAAAGAGTCAGTCGTGTCTTTTCCATTCCAGGTTTCCATTACCCTCTTTATGGAAAAACAGCGGGGAGAGAGGACTCAGATGGGGCTCAAAGCAGCAAACCAGTGACAGATTCTACAGCGCTAGAGCTTCTGTCACATCCTCTCCTGCCTTATCATGGCACATCTCCTGTGGTACGTTTGTAATTCAAGTACAAGACACTGGTGTACAATTTATTATCAAGACAAGACCAGGGTCATGTTTAGAAGGTAACCTCTCAGTTACCTAAATTCTCGCCAGAGCCACATTAGACGTTCACACTCTGTGTGTATTGCATTTATTTGGAGTCCTACAGAAACCCTACCCCGAAACCTAAACCTACCACTAAACCTAAACTTAGTAACAGCGAATGAGATTCTTGGGGATGTGGGGATGTTCCCTTCTAGACACAGCCCAAGACCAGGACCTCCTTTCCCAATAACGATCGGTCTTAGTTAAGAGCATTTTCTACGAGCGATTTTACGTACGTTCGTTATTTTTACGTACGTTTCCCAAAACTGCATTTAACATGAACACGCGAGGACGTGCTTTAAGTGTTACTTGAGTCGCTGTCCGTGTGACAGTGCTGAAATCTGCTGCTCGTCATTGTAACTTCATTATATTTGTGCGTAACTTTACAATCATTTGTAATTTACCTCGCTAATATTTGTTTAAAAATATTTTTTTAAATATTCAACCAAAGTAACTACATATTTACATATTGTTTGACAATTATTTTGTGCAGAACAATCTATTTCTTTTACACAATCTGCTTTCACAATCTGGTGTGCATGTGTAATATTTTGTTTTCACACATTTCTCTTGATATGAAAGCTTCCAGGATTAGTGAAGACAGCGGAGTCCCTGTGTATGATCCTGCTAATTACAAGCATTCATTGAATATTACGAGGTTCACCGTGATATCACGCAGCGTAAAATAGGGAGACGTTTAGAAGATGCGCTTTAGGGACATTCACCAATAAAGCAGAGGTCTCTTTTACTCCCAAAATTTATAACATGCGGTGCTACACAACTTGTAGTGCTGGCGAGAGCACCTTAGGGTGTCAGATAGGAAGAGAAGACAAGGATGATGAGCCAATATATACTGATGATTTTCATGCAGTTATTGACTTTTTCTTCTGTCTCTGATTTTAATTTATTATTTAGTCTGCATCAGTCATGCCACCACTTTGCTGTTACCAACTAGTCCACACAAATAACATATTTGTTTACTAATTAATGTATTCATCCATTTATATAGACCATCTATTTTATGCATTTCATTATTATTATTATTTTTATATTTGTCTGTTAAAATAAAAATAAATAAAACATAGTTATCCTGATTTTAAAGTTTAACATAAAGTGTAGCTATAAGTCTGCATAAGTCAATGTGCTTATGATGCTCTTTGCACTGTACGAGTACTCCAGAGCACTTTAAATCTATGAGCATTTTCAAGTACTACTTAAGTTACGATGCTTTTGGGAAACGGACCGCAAAACTAAGATGAATCGTAAGATGTATTCTGCGATTTACTTAGGCTTACGGTGCTTTTGGGTAACGAGGCCCAGGCCGTTTTATACTTCTACTTCAAACCTTCACCATAGCCTCTAAGGACCGAATTCACAGTAGCGCCATCTTTCATTTTTGATGGGAATGACAACGAGGCTGTGAGGGATAGACTAACCTGTTTAACCTGTTGATGTGCACCCCACGCCCACCCCCCAGAACTGATGTTACTTTGCTTAAATTAATTCACATATACTATATAGTCTAGTCAAAAAAGAGTTAATGATGTTGACATATTATAAAGATGTATAATTTGTCAACATTATGAACAATTTTGAACAGCACACTATATGGTAAATGTGAACTAATTTAAGCAAAGTAAAGTCAAACCCATGGGTAGAGTCAATGAGCATCAACAGGTTAAAGTATTTTGGATCACTCCAATAACAAAACATTGAAAATAACATCTTTCCAAGAAATGTCCATAAAAAATGAGTTGTGGAAAATGAGATGTAATCTTGGAGCTTAATACAGCTTTATGCAGTGCATGCCATTGAAGGGACTGTAAGTCTATTCCTCACAATCTCGTTTTCATTCATGTCTAGAATCAAATATTGTACAACTGTGATTAAGGTCCATGCAGTGGTTTGCATTTGTAGTTTGTTGTGTTTGTGCCATTCTGCGAGTACGCAGCCAAAGCACTCATGTGTTGAGGGAGAAAATTCCTTCATTTCTGAAATAATGAATTATTTCACTAATTAAGAAAAACAATGTTACTTGTGGATTCAAAAGTATTTATGCAAACATGTTGAGATTGAGGTCCATATTATTTATTATACATGTTGTCTGCCATGTAGAGAGAAAATAAATAAGGCATATACTATGCTTGCTCTTGAGTTGCTTAAAAAAAGAATAAATAAATATTTTGGCATACATTGACCCACGCTGTGCACTGAGAAAAAATAATCAAGTTAATAACTTTCTGGCTTGACCAACAGGAAATGGGTCTTTTAAAGGCTTAGAAGCTGCACTTTACAAAGCATATAGGCAATATAACCAACTCATAACAAGTGGTTTTACATTTGCTTAAATATTAGAAGCGTTCCATTTTCATAACTTATGAAAAATGATTATTAACTGTACACTGTACTGTAAAAGTTTGGAAAGGTCTCGAGTAGAATAACAACAACAAGCATATTGTTTCACTCACAGACCAAATATATATTGCGTAAAAGCCATGAAAGCACGGAGTTTATGTGGCCTTTATGTGTGAATCAAGCTCATTTTATAATAACCCTCATTAGAATGTTTGTGTTGAAAAAAATGTCTTAATGGTCACATTGCAATGCTATACCAGTGTAGAAAGTGCTGGTAAAGCTGGACTGGGAGCAGTTAGTAAATAAGACACAGGTTTTTGCAATGAAATACTATGCACTAAAGTGGAGTTTTGCTTCATTAGCCTGGAGAGAGAGGATCTCCGGAGCAGGACAGAGAAACTGAACGGGAGAGAGAAGTGGTTCCTTTCGGCCGTCACCTTCAAACGCGTCACCTGACTCACTTGGGCATGGGCTACACGCTGGTGTCGGGGCAGTATGACCCATTTCCAGGTGAAAAGGTCAAAAACAACAGAACTGCAGTCAATATTAAGTGTCACTTACAGATCAGAGGAAAGAACTCAAATGGTAAGAGTTGATTGTAATGCTCTGTGATTTTCCTTCTAAAGGTTTGAGCTCTGCGGCGCTGGGTGCTAACCAGCAAGTGACGACAACACAGACCTGCTCCAGTGGTGAGAAAAGTAGGAAACAGGTCACCCAGAAATGAAAATTTTGTCATCATTTACTCACCCTCATGTCACCCCTGAGGCTAACATTCTCTCAAACATCTCATTTTGTCTTCCACAGAAGAAAGAAAGTCGATTAATGGTGCCTTCAAGTAGGGGGCCTGTGTATCTCAGCGAATATTGACGCTGACTATCACACCTGGAGTCGCAAGTTTGAATCCAGGGTGTGCTGAGTGACTCCAGCCAGGTCTCCTAAGCAACTAAATTGGACCGGTTGCTAGGGAGGGTAGAGTCACATGGGGTAACCTCCTCGTGGTCGTGATTGGTGGTTCTCGCTCTCAATGGGGCGTGTGGTAAGATGTGCGTGGATCACGGAGAGTAGCATGAGTCTCCACATGCTGTGAGTCTCCGCGGTGTCATGCACAACGAGTCACGTGATAAGATGCGCAGATTGACGGTCTCAGAAGCGGAGGCAACTGAGACTTGTCCTCTGCCACCCGGATTGAGGCGAGTAACCGCGCCACCACGAGGACCTACTAAGTAGTGGGAATTGGGCATTCCAAATTGTGGAGAAAAGTGGATAAAATAACAAATAAAAATGGTGCCTTCATGTCATGTCGGAATGATCATATTTAGTAGTTAAGAGCACATGAATGCCACCACAAAGTGGTGTAGAAAACTGAATTTTCTTTGGGCCAGACTTTCAGAGTTGTGGGTGGGTTGATTAAAGAATCATGGCGGAACCAAATTAATATTGGTAATAGTTCAGTTTCACTTGTGGAGTTTTGGATTTTGACTGTACAGTTTAGTTTGTGTGCATTTTTTGTACTGTTAATGAAGACTAGCGGAAAAGCTTGCCAGAAAATAAGACTCATTTAGCTTGTTTATGAGGCAACAGGCATGTGCAAACAAAATAAATTCCCCTCCATGTGGCGGCACCAGAATAATTAAATAGATAGATTACAATTGGACTGGATAACGCTCCAATTACACAACTAATATGCAGCTTTTGCAGCTTGCAAAATGGGTACATTCTTTCCAACTTATAACACTTGAACATAGGGCTGGGCGATACATCGGATGTTCACGAAATTATCACGATGATTTTGCTGGCAATATCAAATTAAGCAATATCGTGAGTAACTGCAGTATTTTCCCACAATGTTTCCAAACTAATTTCACGGTCCTTCTGGGCTGCACAATTAATCAAAATAACATCAAAATCTCAGTAATGTCATTTGTGATTATTAAACAGAAAAAGTCTGCGATGTAATTTAATTAATACATGGTCTGTGTGTGCTTCAGAGTGAACAGGTGACATTTATGATACGCTTTTTTTAGCACTCTTAGTGTCGCTCACGTGCATTGGGAACGCAAAGTGCTGCATATTTACACAGTAGCGCAATTTCAAACACTGTAACCGCTAAAAGTTATTACCGTATATACTGTAAATCTAAAAACAGCACAATGGGCAGTGGTGGCTCAGTGGTTAAGGCTTTGGGTTACTGATCAGAAGGTTGGGGGTTCAAGCCCCAGTACTGCCAAGATGCCACTGTTGGGCCCTTGAGCAAGGCCCTTGACCCTATCTGCTCCAGGGGCACCATATCATGGCTGACCCTGCACTCTGACCCTAGCTTAGCTGGGATATGCGAAGAAAAATAATTTCACTGTATATGTGCAAATGTGTGATAAATAAAATTAATTATAATTAAAAAATGTTATGAATCAATCTGATTCACTTTTAATGCCATTTAAGCAAAAACATAATTATCGAGATATATATTGAATATTGTGAATAAGCATAAAAATATGTAGATTTTTGTAGCCAAATCGCCCAGCCACTACCTTAACACACATCACATAGTATTTACGACTTCTGACTTCGGAAGTTTGAACTTCCCAGGAGGACTTGAACGCAGCATAAGTCTAAACAACATGAGGGTGAGTGAATGATGGCAGAATTTTCATTTGTTGGTGAACTATCCCTTTAAATGAAGTAAAATAACAGTTTTGTTACTTACAATTTGTAGGCTGTTAGTTTAATGTTTTCATTTTAGGCCACATGCACATTAATAAAAGTTTTCTTTTTTAAATAGTTTTCAGTTTTCTAATGTCATCATGTTCCTAATCCAATCTCGATGGAAGAAAATGCCAGACCAGTGCGGATAAAATCCGTAAATGTATTGAAATGAATGCGTTTTCAAACGAAAGCACAACATGTTGAGAATCTTGTCTTTTTAATCTTCACAGAAAATGACGGGAAGATCTGAGATATTCCCGACCCACACACAGATTCACACAGACATCAATTCCATGGTGTTTCTCATCGCCTCCATTGGAGGCAGCGACTAATTTCATTTCTAACCAATGAATGTACTAATGAAGAAAGACTACAGTCCTGTCAGTGGAACTATATATATATATATATGTGCTGATATAACGATGACTGAGGCTTTGTAAGACAAGGACCGTATAAACCCTCTCTGCCTGTAAATGGCTACATCTAGCTGTTTGTATGCACTTATATTGTTGTGTAATCATACTATTGAATGTCTTTGCTATTTCCTCACCTCTGTGTGGTAAAGGACGGTGCAAAATAGATTACAAGTGATGTACGGTGGCTCGCTCTGCATTAACTTATTATCATGAATATACTGTTATTAACAGCCATTAATCTATTGTATTGGATAAAGTGGACATTAATCGACAGATCATCTCAGTGCCATAGAGTATTATTGTGATGTATATAGATGTACATAGTTTAACAAAGCTCAGCAGCGACTATAAACTAGCTAATGTACCTTTGTATTGACTCAGTGCAATGGATACGGTTGTCTACCCACCTCATTTACACGGCAGACGTATTCCTTTGTTACTTCAATAGTGATCCAGAACTAAATCTGTTTACAAGTGGTTTTCTGGAAGAGAGAGAGTCTGTGGTGTAGGTTGGTCAAGTTCTGTCATTAGGTTTTACACCATCAAACTGCTGTTGCTTTTTATACTGTCTCTGCCTTAACATGTTCGGCAATCCAAATAAACAGTGAAGGTTGTTTTTACACGGTCGTTGTATTTTTATGGAAAATGTTTAGTTTATTGTGAAGATAAGATGACAGAGTGAAGAATAATAGAATAAACCTTGTTTCAATATGACAATGTTAACATGGCATGTTTTCACTTACAAGAAATGACCAAAACACCACCAGTTAATACTGCAAAATCTCTTTCAAGCAGTGCAAGCAGCTTTCTCAATATTTCTGTCATTTTGCTTAATTTCTTGAGACCAAATGCCACTGTTTTATTGAAGTAAAAAATAACTGTAGTAACTTTGGTTCCTCCTAAAAAAGGTACTGTGGTGGTAACATGGTGCAGTGATGGTACTTTGATATCCACTACCTTTCAAAAGTTTGGAAACACAATAACATTTTGTACTTGAATGAAACTGATGATCTCAAACACCTTGAACATTAGTTATGCTGCACATTATTAGTACTCTTTGAATGAACTGTTTTATATTTTCATTTATATTTAAATGTAGTTTTTACCTGTGATGTCAAAGCCCCATTTCAGCAGTCATTCCTCCAGTCTATAAAGAAAATAATGCATTACGCCATCATTAAGAAATCCTTTTAATGTGTTGATTTGTTACTCAAGAAATGTTTCTTATTATTAGAACAGTTGAAAATGGTTGTGCTACTTAAAGGGGTCTTTTGACATATAAGAAGTCACTGTACTATAAAAACATACTGTAAGTTTCAGAACTGAAATCTTCCTATTTAATAGAAAAAGAGCATTTATTTAAACCAGTCTCTAGAAACAGCCGGTTTGGAATTTGTGGAGCTTATGAAGTCACAAGGACCAAATACATCTGCATAATGACTGCCTCTTCAGCAAGACAACGCCTGCTTTTCATCATTGCACCGTTGGCCCCGCCCACTCAAAGTCAGTCACACAGGTGAAGAGGAGAGAGATGGGGCCTGTCATGGGAGATTCATCTACAGCAAAGTGGGCTTACACAGGACACCTTCATGTGCCAATCTGGATTGAAATGTTTTTCTGCATTAGATGAACGGCTTTGACCATTATCATTTATCTAGCACCGCTTTTAAAAAACGCAATGTCAAGTTATAACTCTAAAAATGAGACCTCCATTCTGTTTCATTCAGCTGCGCTGTTTCTTGCTGTTTTGTAGGTGTAATTGTTGCTCTTTTTTAAGCATGCACTAGATGGACGTCTTTGACCGTTTTGATGCATTTCCGGCAATGTGAGCCGCATTTTAAGAGTGGTACAAGTGCAACTTTTAAAAACGCGTCTCATTCTGCTGCTGCCACTGAATGGGAGAAACACATGCCGTTATGTGTGGAAACAAACACTGAAGATGTGAGATGTGAAGACTAGCATCTCTGCTTTGGCCTGTTGAAGCACCCAACATCACTGTGAATGCATTACATTTGTGTATTCAGAACATTTTAGCCTGGACTGTATGTTTTTTCAGCTGATGTCAGCGTGGATTACTTTTAAACCAGTCAATACATGAATCAAGCTTTTCAAAGGAACTGTTATTGAAAGATGCGGCAGTTAAACACTACCAGAACCAGTTTTATTTACAAATATATCAAATGTCACGACTGTTTTATAGTTAAGGTGTCACTGTGCTTAATGTATTCGGATGCAATGTATTGGGTGTACATTATGTGTAAATCCTGAAATTTAATTTTATAATGTTGTGGAGCTTGTTGTTCATTTTCTACCGAATGAGTTTCAAATATGGCTGTTTTTGAGGGGCTAGGATCTGAGGGAATTTTTTTAGGAATTTTGAGATCTGACTATGATAGAGATGGAAGAGGACTGCCCAGATGCACAACAACAAGAAAACAAGTGCATTATTCTCTAGTTTGAGAAAGAGACTCCTCACAGGTCTAAACTGACAGATTCAATGACCAGCAGTACATGCCAAACACCAGTGTCATCTGCAACAATGAGGAGAAGACTCTGGGATGTTGGCATTTTAGGCAGACTTTTTAAAGAAAAAATAAGAATCTGGCAAATAAGAGGAAAAGGGTAGAATGTACAAAATAACTTAAAAGACTCAGTAGTAAATGCTTAGAAGTCAGTATTATGCATGGATGAAAACCTAGCTGCAACCCCATGGTTTTAAAGGGATAGTTCACCCAAAAATTAAAATTCCCCCATAATTTACTCACCTTCATGCCATCCCAGATGTGTATGACTTTCTTTCTTCTGCAGAACACAAATGGAGATTTTTCAGCTCTGTAGGTTTATACAATGCCACTCAACAGGTTCTAAAACTTTGAAGCTCCAAAAAGCACATAATGGGAGCATAAAAGTAATCCATAAGACTATTAAGTCCTTTTTTACTATCAGTTCTAAAACTTGGGGGGAGGGGTGGCTTTAATATGGATCTGTTTTGGGGGCCTGGGTAGCTCAGTGATTAAAGACGCTGACTACCACACCTGGAGTCGCTGGTTCGAATCCAGGGCGTGCTGAGTGACTCCAGTCAGGCCTCCTAAGTAACAAAATTGGCCCGGTTGCTAGGGAGGGTAGAGTCACATGGGGTAACCTCCTCGTGGTCGCTATAATGTGGTTCTTGCTCTCGGTGGGGCGTGTGGTGAGTTGTGCATGGATGCTGCGGAGAATAGCATGAAGCTCCACACACACTACGTCTCCGCAGTAACGCGTTCAACATGCCACGTGATAAGATGCATGGATTGACCGTCTCAGATGCAGAGGCAACTGAGATTTGTCTTCTGCAACACGGATTGAGGTGAGTCACTACGCCACCATTAGGACCTACAGCATATTGGGAATTGAGTATTGCAAATTGTGGAGAAAAAAAATATTGTTCTGTTTCTCACCCACACCTATCATATCGCTTCTGAAGACATGGATTAAACCACTGGAGTCGTATGGATTACTTTTATGCTGCCTTTATGTGCTTTTTGGAGCTTCAAAGTTCTGGTCACCATTCACTTGCATTGTATGGAGCTACAGAGCTGAAATATTCTTATAAAAATCTTCATTTGTGTTCTGCAGAAGAAAGAAAGTCATACGCATCTGGAATGGCATGAGGGTGAGTAAATGATGACAGAATTTATAATTTTTTGGGTGAACTATCCCTATATAAAATCTGTGAGAAGTGCCCTTTAGGAAATGTGCAGAAAGCATGGGATGAGACTACACCTGAAGATTTACAAGAAACTCACTGCTAGAAAGCCTCAGGTGTCATTGGTGCAAGATGAGGATTCTTGGATGAACAGAAAGTTTAAAAAAGCAGCACTTATTTAAATAGAAATTGACCATTTTAACATTATAAGTGTCTTTAGTGTAATTCTTAATCAATTTAATGCATCCTCTGTGAATAAAATTATTACAAAACATCAAAAACATAAACATTTCTTAGTGTTTCCAAACTTTTTAAGGCTATACCATATTACCAGAGACCCTTACTATTCATTGTCATTGGTATTTTCATTATACTCCAAGACACTTCAAATAATACCATGGTACATGTGCAAAATACATGGTAGTACAATGGTTTTTAATTGTAACCCTAACCCTAACCCTCTCTTTACTAGGGTAACTTTTTGTAAGAGATTTCACACCAGTACTTGGCAATGGCAACACTGATTTTAACGTAATAATAACGTAAAAAATATGCACTAAACCAAAACATTAAAAAAAAAAGTATTTACGTCACTTGCATTTTTCAGGCTACGTATAAGACGTCTTATCTTGTTTTTTCTTCGAATCTGCTCCTTATTCCCAATATAGTGCACTATGTGGCGTTCACTCTGTAGTGAACAGTGAGTGAGTGAGTGATGAGCGCATCCGTCCAGCAGGTGGCGCGCTACACATACCTGCTGCTGTTTCCGGCGGAAGTGCCGTAATACTGTCGTTATTTGAACAACAAACGCGCTGAAAACAAACAAGCAAACGCTTAAAATCGCATTAAAATTATAATGGGTTTAATTAATTAACACAGAGAGATGACATGGCTTCAAAATCAGACCAGCTTCTTATTGTTGTCTCTATACTGGAAGGTAACAGCGAAATTTATCATTTAAAACTTTTCCAATGAAAACTTTTTTAACAAAATCAACTGAAATATAGTATTGATCACCTGTTTGTTTATGTTATTCTGGTCATATGTGGTTTTAAATGCATGACACGCCTTATAATTATATAAACTTTCATTTAAACATGTATGTCGCGGTGCAACAGAACTTACAGATTTGTCACAAAAACAAAAGGTTAATGAAGTATCACGATAATACCGTAATATTTTCTGCAGTATCACGATAATACCGTAATATTTTCTGCAGTATCACGATAATAACGTAGTATTTTCTGCAGCATCACGATAATACCGTAATATTTTCTGCAGTATCACGATAATACCGTAATATTTTCTGCAGTATCACGATAATACCGTAATATTTTCTGCAGTATCACGATAATACCGTAATATTTTCTGCAGTATCACGATAATACCGTAATATTTTCTGCAGTATCACGATAATACCGTAATATTTTCTGCAGTATCACGATAATACCGTAATATTTTCTGCTGTATCACGATAATACCGTAATATTTTCTGCAGTATCACGATAATACCGTAATATTTTATTCAGTATCACGATAATACCGTAATATTTTCTGAAATATCACGATAATACCGTAATCTTTTCTGAAGTATCACGATAATACCGTAATATTTTCTGAAGTATCATCATAATTCCGTAATATTTTCTGAAGTATCACGATAATACTGTAATATTTTCTGCAGTATCATGATAATACCGTAATATTTTCTGAAATATCATGATGATACCGTAATCTTTTCTGAAGTATCATCATAATTCCGTAATATTTTCTGCAGTAGCACAATAATACCGTAATATTTTCTGCAGTATCACGATAATACCGTAATATTTTCTGAAATATCATAATACCGTAATCTTTTCTGAAGTATCATCATAATTCCGTAATATTTTCTGCAGTATCACGATAATACCGTAATATTTTCTGAAATATCATAATACCGTAATCTTTTCTGAAGTATCATCATAATTCCGTAATATTTTCTGAAGTATCACGATAATACCGTAATATTTTCTGAAATATCATGATAATACCATAATCTTTTCTGAAGTATCATCATAATTCCGTAATATTTTCTGAAGTACCATGATAATACCGTAATACTTTCTGCAGTACCATGGTATTAGCCTCTATAATGCCTCACTGTATTATGGTACAGCCACAGTAGTTTTTTGTTAGGGGTGCAAACATCAATGACACATTTTTAGCTAATTAAATTTCTTTATTTTTTTAATTAAATTGCAATTTAATAGCTTTAATAAATGTTTCTTCTTTACTAGATTGTGTTGAGACACTGTTGCTTTTGATTTATTATTTATTGCATGCTTTCCTTTGTTTATGTGAAATGCCACTTATCTGAGTGATTCAATCTTTCTGTGACTGTCTGCAGTACTTTATCAATATATACTGTGAAATATATAAGTGAAAAGGAAGAATGATTTAATTATTATTTGGTCTCAGGATAATTAGTGCTGCTCGCAATCTGCCAATTTCTTAATTCAGATCAATTTTAATGTCGATTTATTTGTATTTGTACTGTTTTTCACAGTATTTATTGTTGCATAGCAGGTTTCAAGTTGTTGCTCCAATGCTGCGTTTTCATGAAATCTTAAATTTGTTGATATTAAATGTGTTTGTATACCTTGGAAACTTAAATCTATTGAACATTGTTTTTGCCAATTTTGCTGATTTTCAACCTGTCACCCAGGTAACATTATCTAACTGGATAACATAGACAAGGTTCTGTTGAAATTGTGAGAACTTGTTATAATTATAGTTTGCCATGTTTTTCCAGCACGACTATTTTTTTGTAAAGAGAACCTGAAATTTTATGAAAACTATAGGGTGATTTTCATGAAACCTGTTGAGAAAATCTCTTAATCATGTTTAACCCCAAGTTTATAAATAATAATAATAAAAATATTTTTAATATTCCCATTGTTTTCAATGATGATTCTCATCACCGTAACACAGTCACATAATTACTGTATTACAATTAAAAAAAGATGCTGTTGTGTAGTGATTTTTAAATTACAATGTAAAATGCAAGGGAGCACTATTAAGAAGCATAAATAGGCTACTTTACAATTTAAATAGTATCTTTTTTCACATAGTGGTCATCATAGTTGCATTAATGAGAATCGTGGGGTAAAACGTGTATAACTGTCATCAAAATAATGTCACAAAGTAAAAAAAAAAAAAATAGGCTTCACTTTTTTGTATGCAAAATATAATTTCATATTTGTTTGTTTTGATTTTGGAGCAGTTTAGGACATTTTCTTGACGGTTTTTGTAAGAATCACCCATAAATATTATTCCTGGCACATATACATACAAAAGTACATTGCTAAAATTAAAATGTTTTTTTTTTTTGTTTGTTTTTTGTGGTGGGGCCAGTGAAAATGTTGTCCTGGCCAGCAGAAAAAGTTGTAACTGTTATGTTTGTTCTCTCTTCAGGTCATCAGTTTCCCAGGAGTCCGCGGCACACGCTGGTTGTTGAAGCTCGCTTTGATGGAGAGACTTTGGCCACAGACCCTGTAGAACATAAAGAACAGCCGCAGTTCTGCACAGAGCTGGCGTGGGAGCTCGACCGCAAGACTCTTCACCAGCACAGGTGAGTTCTGTTCATCTGACTCACCTGTGACCCATCAGCACACTCACTGTCACTTACGGTGTTACACGCTCTTCCTTCAGACTGCAGAGAACACCAATCAAATTACAGTGTTACAAAGTGGACTTGAACACGTCGGCGAGAGAGTGTGTGGGATATATCATCCTCGATCTGAGATCTGTGCAAGAGATCAAACAGGTAACACTCTGAGTGTGTTTTATATTTTTGGTGTAAATGCTCTGTTGATCTTCTGACACATTCGTGAATCAGTTCATCTTCTCTTCTGATTAATGTGTATTTCTTCAGGCTCCTAAATGGCATCCTTTACTCAGTAGCAAGTACACTAAACTGAAACCTTCACTGCTGATCGGCGTGATGTTAGAAAACGACATCAAACAAACACCTGAGCAGTTCAAGGCAAAGAAAGCTCCTCCAAGAGCAGGTATCTGACAGAACATCAATATCAGTCTCTCTCATGCTGATGGGACATGAATGTCTTATGTTTGTGGTTGCGATATTTTCCTTTCTTTGTTTTACTCTCCGTTCTTTCTCTCTTTCTCTGCCTCTGTGTGCTTCAAAGCTGCATGTCCCACATGTATGTTTCTGTTGACAGTGTGTTTCAGGTCAGTGCTGGTTAAGAAGTGTTTGAGTAGATTATGTCTACTGAGTTTGTCCTTTCCATCTTAACTGCTTGTCAACATGAAATCGAAATTGTCCCTGTTTACTTCCTGGTTTTATTGTGAATAATAAATAAATGTAATAACTTGCTAATAACGTCTTTTGGACTGACACCATCTAGGCCAACTAAGTTCTGATTTGTCTTTATAAACAATGAGCTAATATTGTCACAGGAGGAAATAATTTGTCAATATTTTCAAGTAATAACTATGCTGTTGAATGTGATTTTTTTTATTTTTATTTGCAGTGAATGAAATATATACACAGGAGCAAGCTTCTTGATTCTTTGCTTTAAGTCTTTTTATTTGTAATATCTCATACTGTACAATCTCTTAAACTCATAAATAATGACAAAAATATCCCATTTCTAAGGTATTATGACCTTGCTTTTTTCTTATTGAATGTATTTTTTTATTATTAAATTGTTATTATTTATAATAATTATTATAATTGTATTATTTTTAAATTATATAAATAATATTATTATTATTTTTTTTACTGTATATATTTTTAATTATATTTTTTATATTTTATGCATTTGCATGTGTGTGTGTGTGTGTGTGTGTGTGTATATATATATATATATATATATATATATATATATATATATATATAAAAATATTATTATTATTATTTTTTTTTTTTTCTGGTTAGTGTAAATGTAATGGAGTATAGAAATAATAAGTCAAGTTTTTATATATAGCCATTTCATATACAATGGTAATTTAAAGTGTTTTAAATAGAGATGATACAGAAAATACAAGATCCATAAAAATACATTTTTTAAATCAGTTAAGAACAAGAAATAAAAAATGAGAATAAAAAGTAATAAATAAAAGTTTCTTTAAAAAAATTAATAAAAAGGAGAGAAAAAGAATAGAGCAATAAAATGATATAGTGAAACAAATGATGCAATAACAAATAACAGTAGAGGTGAAAAAGAAGCGTTGCCATTGTGATACATGTTGATGGTCTGGAGGGTGAACTTGACCTTTAGTCTCCATGTCCTGGTCTAAAAGCCTCCTCTTCAAAAGTGTGTGCTGGCGGTGTTTCAGTCCTCCACAATCCACTGCAAAGAGCATTCAAATCTGACTCCAGTCTGACATGACACGCCCACTTTACACCAACCAATCAAATCCTGATGGATCAAATCAAGCCCCACCCTACATTGTTTTCCTCATTAAATATTCTGCTTCATTCAGATAACGTCACATTACAGAAGTAAAATTAATTGTGAGTGCCTTTTTTTTATGTTGACTTTAAAAGAGCGGTTTTTTGATGATGTCACTGTCGTAGGTTCTCCAGCTCTGGTTCCTCTGGACTCTGCTAAACTCAAAGCGGTTCTGAATGAGGACGAAGGTTTTCATCAGATTGGACCGGCAGATCTTTGCACAGACATGTTTGTGTTGTCAGTGACAGTCGCTTTTGCTACTAAACTGGAGCAGGTGAAAAGAGCCGCCACACTTATGATGCGATACATGAATCTCATCACTATATGTGTTGCATTGATTAGAGTGTAAAACTAAATGATCTTTTTTGTCCTGATCGTCAGTTGATCTCCAGCTCAATGAAGCTGTCCAGTGAGGGTTCAGAGTTCTTCTTCTATTACACTCTTCTGGGGAATGACGTCACCAGTGAACCCTTCCAGAACCTGATCCATCCCAACTTTGAGCCTGAACGAGCGTCTGTCCGCATTCGCTGCAGTGACCGAGCTCTGCGGCTCTTTCTCAGCCAGCTACATGTTCTCCAGGTAAAGCTTATCAATGCATAAAATACATTGTATAGAATATATTGATCAGGCTGATTGACCTGCCCCCTCACCTGATTAACAGAAGTGTTTCATTTCTGAAATCTACCAACCAGCAGTCAAAGTCAATGCATATCTAGGTGTTTCTTCAACTTCCGGCACTTTTAGAAAGTCAAGTCTGGTTAAAACATGTTTCACACTCTCACTAGTTGATTTAATTTGGCTATTATCAAAACAGTGTGTGTTCATGCATCACAGGAGATTTGTCATTCGAGTCATGAAAATTCATTTCCATTGTATTGTGTTAAATTCTGTGCTGGAAATGGAAATTACATTTTTAACGTTTTTCAAATAAAACTCTTTTGTCTTGCAAACAGAGGTGAGGGAAATCGATATGTTAAAGTATTGCAATATTTTTCCTCACAAAAGTGTATCAGTATTTATGCACTGAAAATCAAGATTGTTATTTACATTTTTTCACATTAATTTTATGGTCATGGAAAAAACTTTCTATTAACCAAATCGATCTAGTCCTTCAACAACAGTCCCTTAGATGGCGCAGTTATTACGCTTGTCCTCCTTCCTCTTTTAAATCAAGAGTTTGCCAACATTTTGGTTTGACATTTTTATTTCCTGTCATGTCTGAGTAGGTCTGAAAGATCCAGTAGCCAAAAATAAAAAAGCAGCACAATATACACTTTATTTCAATCTTATTTTGTTTTATTTATTGTTACTGTATTTTTTTATTGATGTACTTTCAGTTTTAAATTATTGAAGTTGATTATAAGTTTCAAGGACATATTACTATTTTCTGCTAAAAAAAAAAGACTAAATGTAACATCACAAAAACATTGTTCATCTTTCAGAAGGCTGCATGAATTTGACTTATAGGTGCAGTATGTATGATTCAGAAACCTTGTTATTAGTGACACCTGTGGCCATTAAGTGAACTGCAGCAGCTACCTGTTGCTCGTGCTCGTGCTTGTGCACGCACTCCATAGGGACGCGAGGGAGAGAGCATCAGCCAAAACAATGACGTAACGTACAAAGAGACTGAACATGATCCACCGGCATCATACTGACAGATGAGGTAGCATAATTAAAATTACACAGTTATGATTGTTTTACTACAAACTTTGAGACTAAACTAAAACTACTTATCAGCTAACATAGCATACTGATACACACATACAGCTACATACTACCCAACTATACCAGACAGTTTACTGTTGCACTGTTGTATGTTTTGTATGTCATATGTTGTACTACGATCAAGAAACCAGCGTATTTGCTTACATTTATCCTGTATACCTGACTTTTAGTATAAAGAGAAGATCGTTGAAATTATTTGAAAGTTATGAAGCAAGGTAGCTTGTAATTCATCAGTGTTAGCAGGCAAGATCAAGTTATCTAAAATGACACAGATCAATCCTCATGGCACTATATTTCACATGCTTTGTAGTTATGTAAGTTTACCTGTCCAATAAGAAGAACGCCAATTCAGGGTCGGTTGACTGAAGGTCCCTCCAGGAATCAAATGCCCTGCCGATGTTCACTCTAGTTTTCGCTCGACCATGATCATGTTCCCGCTTAGCCAGACGAGATTCAGTAGATCAGTTTTTTTGGGGGGCTTACTCTGAGTTTGTGTAGGAGTCGGTGTTGTGCTGGGAGCCGGACGTTTGCTGGATTCCATCTCTAAGATAACGTTACCTAGTGTTGCAGTTTGTTGTCGCTGTTGAATAGCGGAAGAGACGCACTGAGGCTCTCAGGAGCGTGCATAAACGTCACATCCTTTGGATTTTCCCGGCAAAAGCGACCCGCTCCCTTCACATGAAAATCAGTCTACAGGCTTTAATAGTCAACCTAAGAAGTCCGGGAAGGGCTCGTTTTTTAAGTTGCGTTACAAGTCGTTCACACATTAGCAAAAATATTACATGAAAATTGTTACATACTGCAGCTTTAAACTAACCCTTTAAGTTGCAAGGACTGCAGGAATTCATATTTTATATGTTCAACTCTCAGAAGACTGTTTTTATTTTGTTTAAAAGATCAAATTCAGATGTAAAAAGACTTATCTGAGGGTCAGTTTTACTTATGTTCACTAATAAATGGTTCACATGTTATTTCAGGCACTTTTATATTTAGCAATGCATTTGGTGGGGGGGCCTGGGTAGCTCAGCGAGTATTGATGCTGACTATCACCCCTGGAGTCGCAAGTTCGAATCCAGGGCGTGCTGAGTGACTCCAGCCAGGTCTCCTAAGCAACCAAATTGGCCCGGTTGCTAGGGAGGGTAGAGTCACATGGGGTAACCTCCTCATGGTCTCTATAATGTGGTTCTCGCTCACGGTGGGGTGTGTGGTGAGTTGTGCGTGGATGCTGCAGAGAATAGCGTGAAGCCTCCACACGCGCTACGTCTCCGCGGTAACGCGCTCAACAAGCCACGTGATAAGATGCGCGGATTGACGGCCTCAGACGCGGAGGCAACTGAGATTCGTCCTCCGCCACCCGGATTGAGGTGAGTCACTACACCACCACGAGGACTTAGAGCGCATTGGGAATTGGGCATTCCAAATTGGGGAGAAAAGAAAACACATTTGGTGATTTCGTAACAGTTCTATGAAGTCCTGTGAAATAAAATGAGAAACAGTGAGTATAATATTGCAGTTTTGTTTTGCAATACACCAAAAATAAAGAATTTGTATAAATATGTTTTATAGTATCGTGACCTAGATAATGATATACTATATATACCTTGTGTTTCACACCCTTACTTGATGAGACTCATTTCATAGATAACATTTAATATATATTAATTACACACAATTAAATAATATTTTCACACTTTTTGCATAATTTATCAAAGTTACAGCTTGATTGGAAATGACAACCAATAAAAAGTGATATTTATCTTGATTTTTATTCTCAAGCATGCTCTTCATTGACTCCTTTGTCCACTTGGTTAACAAGTACTTTAACTTTTGAACAAACTTTATTAGGGGCAAAAATGTTTGGTTTTCTGGAAACGATGCCACAACTGTGGGGAACATTAGTTTTACCCTTCATTGATTTTCATAGATTAATATTGAAAGTGTGGGTCTGGGAAAAGACTAAAACAGTCAAATCTATACATGAAAGGCATTTGAAAAGTAACAAAAATAAATGAAGTCCTGGTAAAAAGTTTCTTTATGAGGCTTTCATATTACAAAAAATAAAAAGTTCTGTTCATCTGTTCGTATTACTAAAGATCAACCCCTGAGATATGAAAGAGCCTGAAGTTGAAGAAACATCAGCCACCCTACTCTCAACATCAGTGCGCTCATATCTTTAATTAGTGATATCAATTAATTAACGTTAATGCAGTATTCTACTTTAAATCAGTCTCTGTAGTATTGGTGATGTTCTTTGTGTTTTGCACACAGATTCACCTGTGCTGTGGGAATCAGTCTCTAGGCAGCACTGAGATCAGTCTCGATGGTTTAATGAAGAACAGTGTCGATCTGTCAAAACATGCTGCCACTATAGAGGGAGCATTCATCCTGCAACCCCCGAATCGAGCCAAACTGAACCTGCCGTCTGTCCCAGCTGACATGCAGCCCACTGTGGGTGTCTCTGTGACACTGAGAGGGGAGGATATCAATAACCAGGTTCAAATGTTATCATTGTCTGTCATAAATGTATTATTGGTTGTGGCCTTTCAGTTTATTCTAACAGCTTGATGTTTGTTACAAACAGTTTGATGTGCACACTGAAAATGGTCCTAAAACTCCAGTGAAGAAAGTGTCTGTTCCTGCAGCCCATCTTGAATGTCCCTCAGAGGAGCACAGAGCACCAGTGACCCCGTCACCCACCCGGATATCACCCGATCACCCGCTCAGATCTCCACGTGCTTCTTCTGAACACCAGCACTCTGAGAGTGAGGCGGAGAGTCTATCCTGTGATGTCAGACAGGCCCCGCCCACAGCACATGGCAAGAACCTCACTGTCGTTTCTATAGAGTTTGTTTAGGAGTGTTATTTTGCTGATGTGTTTAAGGATCAACAACTGTGTTGTTTTGTGGTTTCAGATGTTCTTGCCCCTGATGTGCGTGTGCAGGCTGATGCTCCAGACTCATCAGTCTCGGTTTCTGCTCCAAAGATCTGCATCCCTGCATCTGCTCATCACTACTGCTTCAGTCTGGATCTCCGCAGCGTCCGGGACCTCTGGACCAACTTCACGGTCAACTGCATCTTGAGGTGAATCAGGACACATGACCTGAACTTACACTCTCTTAAAGTGCCGTTGGCTCATATGTCTCATCTGGTTGTAGATACGCGTATCGTTTCTTCGGCAGTGCTGCTCCCATCATGACGAGTCCAGCGGTGGAGATACAGAAGAACACAGAGGTTTTTCTCCCACAGTCGTACTGCGCCTTTGATTTTGCTGCTCTGCCCAATCAGCTTCAAGACACCTTCCTGAGGTGAGACCAACCTACAGCCTGTCAACACTTCACAGCATGGTCATAATAATAATAAAAATCTTTTTTTTTAAGAGGTGGCTTCTCAAGATGCTTTTTGAAGAAAAAAAACTAATTTTAAAGTGCACTCAGAATTAGTTATTTTTGAAGACATCCTCACTATTCGCAAGTGCCTAAAACTTTTGCACAGTACTGTGTATATATATATATATTATATATTGTTTTACTATTTAATTGATTTTAAATTAATTTAAAATCATGTACACTCCAGTCATATCAATCTACATGGGGTGTGTTGAATCATGGGTGTTACCATGTTGAGATCACATGACAAGCCAGTGCAAACTTTCACACAGTTTTTATTTTAATCATAATTTTTGTCTTTTAATGAAAATGTCCTTTAAATTTTGTCAATATTTCATCATGTCATGTTTATTCATTTTAGTCAGTTGAATTTTAGTTGACAAAAAGAAAACATTTTTGTTGACGATAAAGTGCAAAATGACAAAAACGTGAATAAAACTGACCAAACTTTAATCAAATATTTAGAAAAATGTATTTATTTTTTTGTAAACATGTTTATATAAACATTTAAATACAATTATTTAAACATGTATCAAGTAAATTAAAAATGTATGTTTATATGTAAGATTAAACAACACGAGAAAACTGAACTCCTGCTATAAATGCATATAATGAAGCGTGTTTTTAAGGAAACTGCATATTTACGACACAAGTTACACAGTCTGACTAGTGAGTAACTTCACCTGTTCACCTGTTTATTGTCTTCATTGTCTGTGCAGATGTAAGTTGTGATATTACAATTATGTTGTGCATATAGCTGATTAATATCACATATATATGATGTGTTTGAGGTAAATAACCCATTAATAAAGTTCATTGTATACAACATACTATGACTGGATTGTTTAAATCAGTTATTTCTAGATTTCTTTCTTTAAAAAATAAAAAAACTACATTGTTAATATGTTGCAATATAATGTCATCGTGAGCAACAACTTGCTACAAATAAATGATTTGACCCAAAAAAGCTTTGATTTTAAAAGAGTTTAGAGATGGTGACTATAATTTCTCTGGGTAATATGACATGAATGGGGGTGTTAAAGATATATCATTAGTTTGTGTGTTAATTGTTCATCCTCTGGCCGTGTGTGTGTGTGTGTATGTGTGTGTGTGTGTTACTCAGGGTTCCTCTCGTGGTGGAGATGTGGCACAGAGACTCAAGTTCTCCAGATGTTCTCTTGGGTTCTGTCAGTATTCAGCTCTCTCATCTCCTCCACTCAGAGAAAACCCGATTCCTCGACCCGTCGGGCCAGCAGCACTGGAGACAGAGCTGTACTGAGAGACTCCCGATTATTAAAACTGACAGGTTTGTCTGAAATTCACTCAACAGATTCACTTTTCTTGCATTGTTTGCACCATGTTGAGTCATTTTCTACTCTAAACTGAAGCACACTGAACTGACCTCTAGATGGCAGCCTCAGAACACACTGTGTTGAAATGTAGGAAACATGATGAAGGCATGAGTAAAACCGTTTGATTTGCTCCTCTTGAATTCTGTCTCTCTGTAGGTCAGAGAAGTTGGCTGAACTCTGTTATGTGGCCGTTCTAGAAGATCTGGGTTTCGTGAAAGCTCAAGACGTTCTCATCTCTGAATCATCACAGGTGATTCTTTTATATCTCTGATCGCATGCTGAATGATGGAAATGAGTTTGTGAAAGGCAAACTGATATATTGGTTTTACTGATTAATCTGTGCCGATAGTTGCTTTTTGAAACTATCGGTTATCTGCAAAAATCGGTGCCGATAATTTTTTTCCGTTATTAACAATCACATGTTCGCTGTATCTAAATCTTTCATCTTTGACAATATTCATCCATATTTTTATCCTCACTTTAATGCATATTTTGAACAGGTAATTAAGTGTTCTAAAACAGAACAATGGCATGCTATGAAAATTTGCTCCGTCAACAGATACATCGTGTCTTTAACTTCATATCTTGTGAATTATTAAAAAAAGTATTTCTCAAAATATATATTAGAGGTAGACTGAGATATCAGTTTTACCGATTAATCCGTGCTGATAGTTGCTTTTTGGAACTGTCGTTGTCGGCAAAAATCTATGCTGATAGTTGCAGATAGTTTTTTCATAATTTCGTCATTTCAAAATAAGAGTCCCCGGTGTGATTCAGGCTTTTTTATACTTAAAAGTCCCGTGTTATGCACCAAATCTTAAATTTTTTTCTGGTTATTTGGGGGATTTTGTTTGAACAATAAACCACATATGGGATTTTATTAATTGAGGACTCTTTGTCTGTGACCTTCATAATTTGGTTAATACTTAAATATAGAGCATTGTAAGGGAGCCAAGTTTCTGTCATTTCAAAATAAGAGTCCCCAGTGTGTTTCAGGCTTGTTAATAGTTTAAAGTCCCACGTTATGCACAAAATCTTCGGGGTTTTTTCTGGTTATTATTGGTATTTTGGTTCAACAATAAACTGCGTCTGGGATTTTATTAATTTTGCACTCTTGTAGCCTTTGTCTGTGACCATCAAATTAAGATAATCGATAAAAAAAAATATATTCAACAGATTAATCATTTTTATCTGCCTTTTCCACCACCTTAGTTATCGGTATCATCAAAATCCACTATCATTCAGCCTCTCTCTGTGAGTGTGTGTGCTTTGAGCAGTGGGGTTATGGGTAATATTTGTTCATCAGGGGCCACAGACAGCAGCAGCAGCCACTTCTCAGGGTCACGGGGAGACGGAGACTCTCACACGACCGCGAGAGACACTGGAGTACAAGGCGGCACTGGAGCTGGAGATGTGGAAGGAGATGCAGGAAGATTTGTTTGATAATCAGGTGACACTTTAGTTTATTTAAATTGAACAGCTCTGTGTCGACTGATGTATAGAGCTGCGAAACTGCATCTGAAACGCCACGATCCAGAAATGCTCTTGACCAATGACATGCAGCTGTGTTTACTGTGAGGTGCAAAAGCTGTCACCTGTTGCACTCAGACTTTACCTTTGGTACTGTCGAAAGAATGTTATTTACTTTTTATAGTGTAGTACTGAATCATTACTACTGAAGTTCTGGTACTTTTGACATCTCTAATTTGCACTGAACCACAACAGCAAACTAGAGTCAGCGCAGTATTGTATCTTGTAGATTTGGAAGATTATGGAAATGATTTGTCATGTGTTTGTTTTGATCTCAGCTGAAGCAGAAGGAGTTGAGTCACATGCAAGCGCTGGCAGAGGAGTGGAGGAAGAGAGACCACCAGCGGGAGGCGCTCTTCAAGAAGAAGGTCCACACATCAGCATGGATAATTCTGACACAAACCGTTCACGTCATGTGACATTCTGGACGCTCTGAGGGTGATCAAGTGTTGTGATTGTGTGTGTGTTTCAGGAGATGGAGTATAATCTTCTAGAGGAGCAGCTGCAGAAGACTCTGTCTGATTTGGAGAAGAGAGAGAAAGCACTCACACATGCCGAGATGGAGGTGTGATGTCACTGTTGTGCTTTTCAGTCAGTTTATACGGCAGATCTCATGAAAACGCTCAAGAACATTTCACCCTTAATTCCCATTACTGCCATGTGGAAATAGGAAAAAAGAATAGTTCACCCAAAAATGAAACCTCTCTCATCATTTACTCACCCTCATGCCATCCCAGATGTGTCTGACTTTCTTTCTTCTGCAGAACACAATTGAAGATTTTTTAGAAGAATGTTTCAGCTCTGTAGTTCCATACAATGCAAGTGAATGGTGACCAGAACTTTGAAGCTCCAAAAAGCACATAAATGCAGCATAAAAGTAATCCATAAGACTCCAGTGGTTAAATCCATATCTCCAGTAGCGATATGAATCGATATTTCAGTCCTTTTTACTATAAATCTTCACTTTCACATTCTTCTTTTATTTTTGCCTATTTCTTTTTACATATCTCCACCTACTGCGCAGGGATGATAATTTATAGTAAAAAAAAGGACTTAAGTATTGATCTGTTTCTCACCCACACCTATCATATTACTTCTGAAGACATGGATTAAACCATTGGAGTCGTATTTATTACTTTTAAAAATTTTGGTCACCATTCACTTGCATTACATGAGCCTGATGGACTTGTTCTCAAGCCACTTCTTGGTGGTCTTTGCAGTGTGTGCAGGAGCAAAATAACATCTGATCATTCCTCTTTAGAAAACAACTTTTCAGTTGTGGGGAGCAAGCCTTTCTGTAATATTCTCCAATACTCCAAAGCATTCATTGACTTTTCAGAGCTGAAAAGGCTCTCCACACCATGACACCTTTCCTTCATGCTTCACTGTGGTGCAGATGCATTCACTTATTGTATTTCTCACCAGATCTTCGAAGACAGCTCTCTGGAGCATCACCATGCAACTCAAAGAGTGATTCATCCCTCCACACAACTCTGAATCAAACTTTCCATATTCTGCAACAAATGTAATTCTGTCTTGGATCTTCTAGACAAAAAAAACCTTCTGGTTATTGTTTTTCTCGAAAGAGTCTTGTTTTCTGAGCTCTTGAATTCTGACGGTTTTGTAGGCTTTTTTTCCTGTCTTTGAGAACTGTAAAATTTAGCAGGTGGTCATCCCTGCATGAAGAGGCTTTGGGCCTTCCAGATACTTCCACCAATGATTTGTTGTGGAGACCATTTAAAGCGTAATATTTTTCCATTTTGAGCGTGGCCCTCTCAACTCGCTCGCAAGCCATAGTGATGTATGATTTGTGAGCTAATTGTTCTTTCCAGTGAGTTTTTGTAAATGAACAGGTCAAAATGGTTCACACATTCGTCTGAGTCATTCATTAGCGAATTGGCCTGAAACAAATTTATAAAAAAATAAGTAAAATATGACTGCATTATATTATTGAGAATCACCTTTAAAAATGAGGAGATAAATAATCAAATAAACTCAAAAGCAAAGCATCCAGACACAGAACAGTAATGACATATTTATTTTACATTTGTTTAGTTGTCTTTAGAAATTAACAGAGGTCCTAAAATAGATTGAATTTGCTTATATACAGTCTTATTTTTTAGAAGTATTAGCTTGACATGTTTTCATGAGATTCACCAGTTAATGTATTGCATCAAACAGAAACAGCTTCAGATAAAATGATGTCACTGAATTTCTGAGCTGTGTTTGATGTTTAGACGCAGCGGCTGCAGCGAGAGATGCGAGCGGAACACGAGTTCTGCATGCGAGAGCTGCAGGACAGCGGCCGGCGTCTGCATGAGGACTGCGCCCACCAGGTGGAGCTGGAGAGGTCAAAGGTCAGGCAACTCGAGGATCAACTGAGCCGACAGCAACAGCAGGTAAACACAGCACACGCGACCTGTGATGTTGAACTCTGTCTTTCTAAGAGCAAGGGTGGGGGTGTTGGGTTACTGCGGGGTCATGGGGTCAAACCCCTGCCCTCACTAAAGCACATTGGTGTAGTGAATACTGCTAATCCAACTGCTCTTAAACGTGGAGTTAAGAAGTGACCCATTAATCCAGTGAGATCAGTGTACTCTGATTAGTAGATTTATGGATGCACAGAGTCGTTTTTGGCCTGTTTGTTTGGACTTTATATTTACTCTTATCGGCGTGGATGCAGGGTCACACGAGCAAAGGTTGTCAGTTACCGATGTCATTGCAGAATGTCACCCATAGTTCATTTATTCCTCAAGTAAAAGTGTCCGAAAACAGAGGTGTTACTGAGATAATGTGAGTTGTATTCTGCTTTTTCTTCAGCACTGTTGTGACCGGAGTCTTCATCTATTGTGACTTGACATTATTCGTCAAATGTACTATTCATTTCTTCTGTATGGGGAAAAATGACTGAGGACAGTACAACTGCACGATTTGATCAAAAAAATCATATTGCGATTATTCTGATAAATATTGCAGTTGAGATTTGAACTGCAGTGTGGTAAACATTTAAGATCTTATATTGCTTCTGTATAGAAACCAAGATTAAAAGAACAAAAAGACATAAAATTACATTGAAACAGAGGCTGTCATGTTCAAATGACAAGCTAGCAAGCATGCCTTTTTGCATGCCTTTTCTTATTATTATTCCTGTAGCTCTAAATTGCCCAATAACTCAAGATCTCCTTGGTAAAAAGTTTTGAAATTTGGCACATTGATACTACAGGCCACGAGTAACTACCACACCAAAAATGGCCCATGTGAGCCTATAGGTGGCGCTACAGGCCACGCCCCAATTTGTCCATTTTCAAAGTGATGCCATTTCCACCCCATAAGTCCAAAATTTCTGAAACTTGGTATATATGCCTCATTTCTCATGAGGAACAAAAAATTCTCTAGAACCCATAAAGTCCGCCATGATGGATTTTCCTGTGCAATACAAATTTGTCCAAAACTACAAAAATCTACTCCTCCTGAACCATAGCTCCAATTGACTTGAAACTCGGTATGTATGTGTAGGATACATGTCTATCAATTTAGCAAAAATGAACGCAATACAAAATGGCTGAAAGGTGCGCATTTATGTAAATGTCCACATTGTCTCAATATCCATATGTCCAAAATATCTAATGCCATTTTGACTAATGTTTTTTCCAACAAACAGGCTTCAAGATGACTTTACTCTGAAGTACTGTGCAAAATTTCACCTTGATATGTCAAAAGACGACAGAATTACAGTTTGCTATTATTTATCGCTAACGCTAAAATAATGCTTTACAAATCCGCTAGTCATAAAAGTGATAATTTGATTCAATCACCAGTTCATATGAAGACTCTTGCAATGTTTAATAACAAATTAATGAAATGTTGTGTACATGTGTGAAGTACATGTCTCTACCATGTCGATTTTTACATAATTTGCAGTTTTGAGGAGGAATCCACATTGCTGCTCGCAGCTATATTTATTATTATTATTATTTTTACAGTGAATAATACATTTTACTATACAGTAGTCATGTATTTCTGTCGCAGGTTAAATCGAGCTTTATTTTGATGTGAAGGCGAGTGAGTTTTTGATGGTAGTTTCACACCTCCAGATGAGCAGTTGGTTTTATGGCCCAGTGTGATTATTAAAGCTCAAAATGCTGCGATTGAATTATATAAATATATAGTCTGCAGGCGCTACGAGCTTCACGGTGAATGTGTGCTCTCTTCTGTCATCTACTACAACATGCTTGTCACAGGTGATGCTCATAATATTTTCAGTGTATGAGCAGCTTCACACATTCGCTGTAAAATGTGCAGCACATGCAGAGAGTATCTTTAATTAAATTGCATTCTTTTGCAGTTTAATAATGAGACTAGGACAACTAGTTTTAATTTTAGAATTTGAATTTGATTAATTGTGCATTAATTTTTTCCTAAAGATTTTACATTTTTGTGTGAGAATTTGAAAGCAGTCGATTGTCAATCAGACAGCAGGAGGATATCGAATTGAGTCTGTACTCGGTACTATCGGTACTGCATAAACACTGCTAATGTAACATCTTTTTTATTTTAGTACCGACTTACCGGTACTTTTGACATCCCTAATCAGTTGTGATAGTCTCACAATTCACTTTTCATTCAAGGCTCCATAAGTGTGTTTGTTATGCTGCAGCCAGATGTTTTAGCAGCGATTTCCCTTGTCTACCGTCTGTGTTTTGAAGATCCACTTTCATATTTTGCCATTTCTCAAAACACATCTATTTCTAGAAGCTGGTTTGTGATTCTCAGGAGGCACAGAAGTGAACGTTTACATTAACAGTATATTTCTGTATTTCAGACATCTCGAATTTTCCCACAAACTCTCGTTATCACCCCTAATTAATCACCAGAACGAGAGCAGAATTTTTAGTTTGATGCTCCAGTGAGCCTCGTCAGACTCCGTTTGTTTCCTGTAGAATTCACTTTTCAGTGAAACGGAGCTTCTCCAACATCCTTATGTTCTGCAGACTGTCCATCTCCTGAAATACTGCGGTCTGCAGTCTCATTTTTTTCCCCTAGAAAACATCTGGCCCGAACTAACAAATCAAGCAAAGTAGGTTTCTGACATGCGAAAAGAGAAGCGGCGTTTGATGAGAGCTGTTTGGCCGTGTCTGTGTGTAGCGGTTCATCTTGTCGTCTCTCTCATGTCAGTAACATGTAAACATACACTCGTCCCGTGTCGACACACACTAACCAGTTTATCCAGACAGAGTTCACCTGTCTGTTTTCTTTTTTTAACTGGACAAACTCTCCTCGTTTGTGAAAGCATCCATCATGTGTTGGGATCCGCTGGCATCTGTTTTCTGTCAGACACCGGCAGAGAGCGGGGGAGAATGGAGAGCACTTGTAAGGTTTTAGTTGTTCTGGACGCTGTCTGTCTGTCGAACGCTCCTGAAGTGTTTCAGCAGTAGTTGTGAGTTAATGGATGTGCTGTCGCTCAGAGACGTGTTTAACAACAAACATCACACTACACTGTACAACACAGAGTTTAAAAGTTGTTAAATTAGTTTAAAATCGTTTGTCTCAAGAATTTGGAACAGAATTGATTTTGTCCCCACCCAAGTAAAAATAGGCCTAAATGGTACACTTTTTTTTTTTTTTTTTAGCTTGATTTTGATCTTTTTTTTTTTTATGGGACCACGGATACACCACAGTATAAACAATAGGACTGGGTAAAAATATTGATTGAGTCCGATGCATTGCAGTCTTCATTTGAACAATCTCTATATCTCTTCTAAAATCCCAAGATGGATCTTTTACGCTGTGTGCGACCCTCTAATACAGGGGTGTCAAACTCAGTTCCTGGAGGGCCGCAGCCCTGCAGAGTTTAGTTCCAGCCCTGCTCCAAAATGCCTCCTTGTAATCTTCAAGCACTCCGGAAGACCTTGATTAGCTGCTTCAGGTGTGTTTAATTAGGTGTGCTGGACTGTGGCCCTCCAGGAACCGAGTTTGACACCCCTGCTCTAATACAATGACAGAAAATCGCTCGCATTTGCAACTAAATTTAGCTTTATGTGACTAAAAATGTGTGTGATTCTCCACTGGCTGGTAAATGTTGATTAGATCACTCAGCAGTGATTGAGTAGTATAGCGGTGAAGAAGTTCAGCAGTGAGATCCTTTCACAGCATGTTGAGAGGAAAAGTTCTGTGTAATGTGTGTCCAAAGACGAGATCCACACAATCCGTCTCTCATTGAGTAATGACTCTTTTAATATCCTTTCTGTTCTTACAGTCAGTTGTTGATCAAAAACAACAAAAATGAACAGAAGCCATTCGAGTCCTCTCTCATTAATATGCGCTCATTTATAAACACACTTTACAGAATTCTTTTTTTTTTTTTTTTTTTTTAAAGAGACAGTACTGGTTTTTAGCACATGTTCAACAAATCAATATGGATACTTGTAATAGTACAAATATGCAATTAAACAATAAACATTTACCAAAATATAATATATGCAATATGATATCATATTTATTGATGGAATACATGAATTTGACCAAAATGATAAAAAACTAATAACATATAATTAGTCAAATTTAATATTTTCATAATGTCCCTAGTTAAAAGGTCCCCTGTATAATTAGCAGCATTAGCTGGGAGATAATGTCTGTCAGTTGTATGTAAAATGAAATATAACCTTATGATATCAAATTGAAATCAGAATCAGATGAACAGCTTGTGAATCGGAATCTAATCTGAAACAAGTAGAACTGTTCTGTGAGAATCTCTTGTTGTTTCATCATGTTGTTGTTTTCATTCTTAAAAGATTCAAGAGGCTGAAAATAAATACAGACAGTTGGAGAAAGAGTTTCAACAGTACCGAGACCAGCAGAACATTCGGCCGGAGATCCGTCTGCAGTCAGAGGTCAATCTGCTGACACTGGAGAAGGTCAGAGACCCTAAATGACCTCTACACTCATCAATATAACACTCAGAGACGTTGAGTTGCAGGTCTTCATATGGACTGTTTTGAGAGATCTGTGTTGTTTTTAAATATTCAGGTTGAATTGGAAAGGAAGTTGGAATCAGCGACTAAATCTAAACTGCATTATAAACAGCAGTGGGGACGTGCCCTGAAAGAGCTGGCCAGATTTAAACAGGTGAGACATTTAAACTATCACATATGTTCTCACAGAAAAGAGAAAGTCTTGAGCGTGACATATGAGCCTGAATTTGACAAAATCATCCGATATCAACTCTTTGATCTAGTCTTACCTTAACCTCGTGTGACCCTGCCTCCTCAGGCGCATACATTGTGTTTTGTCTTCGATATACGCTACGCATAATTTAATTGCATTTTAACAGACTGATCTCAGTTCAGGACACTCTGGGCTGTCATTAAAGGGTTTGACGCACCGAGTCATGTGACAAAACAACATGGCGCAGATCTCAGTGAAGTTTGTCTTCATGAGAGACGCCAACAAAACTACATCTGGTATGAAACATCATTAAGTTTTAACACTGAAACCTGTTTGAGTCAAAAGAGTAACATCTCTAGTTTGTGCCATTTCCAATCCAATGTGCCATTTTAAAAAATGTCATTGATTTTATTGCGAAACATCACACAGTTAAACACAATGACCTCCTGCGAGGACATTTAGTCATACTTATTGAAATCCTCTGTTTACTGTTTTCACATTGAGAATAAATGTATTCATGCAAAAGCTGATAAATGTGTCTTTCAGAGGCTTTATATGGAGTTAGGATGAAAATAAGGTGCATTTCAAACTGTTCTGAGACCAGTGCAGACAGACAGCACACTGGAGGTTAAGTCATTCACTAAATAGGGAGCAAGGGAGCATCCTATAGCTCTCTATGCAGTTAAGTGCATTCACTCCTAAAATCTGATCAAAAGTTCAGTTTCAGGCTGCAGATGATGTTTGGATCACTCAACATGTTTGACAGACATGTGACAATGATAATCAGTACATAGATTCAGAATTTATAATGTATCATTTTATTTTAACATGATTGGCAGTGATTGGATGATGCTGAACATTATTCTGAATCTGAATTAATTATGCTAATTTCTGATTGGTAAAATGCTTCAGCACTATCACTTGTGTGTTTGACAGTGCAATGAGAAAACATTGAGTAATAAAAGTACATTACATTGTAATATAAAAGTAATAGTTTTTATAAGTGTAGTTTTTTTATTTGTGCTTTTCCCAAAACACATTGTTCAAAACAACTTTATAGAAAATCAGCTGTAATGTCTGTAACGTCTCAGAAACATGAATATCAACTCTACTGGACACACAAATAATCTATAGCTTGATATTATTCAAAATTTCACAACTTAGAGCTGCTGTTCCCATATGAGGACATACATTTTTAGGAAGACTATTTGCTCCTCTACACATTTACTTCAATGTTTATTAGGTGCTACTAGTTACAAATCAAAAAGGGAAACTAAAAATGCACACAGCAGTCACGCTCGGGTCTCAGGAGGATAAAGAAATGTTTCGAGTTCAATACAAGTTCAGCTCAATCGACAGCATTTGTGGCATAATGTTGATTACCACAAAAATTTAATTTCGACTCGTTCCTCCTTTTCTTTAAAAAAGCATAAATCCAGGGGGCCTGGGTAACTCAGTGGTAAATACGCTGGCTATCACACCTGGAGTTCGCAAGTTCGAATCCAGGGCGTGCTGAGTGACTCCAGTCAGGTCTCCTAAGCAACCAAATTGGCCCGGATGCTAGGGAGGGTAGAGTCACATGGGGTAACCCCCTCGTGGTCGCTATAATGTGGTTCGTTCTCGGCGGGCGTGTGGTGAGTTGTGCATGGTTGCCGCAGTGGATGGCGTGAAGCCTCCACACGCGCTATGTCTCCGTGGTAACACGCTCAGTAAGCCACGTGCTAAGATGTGCGGGTTGACGGTCTTAGACGCGGAGGCAACTGAGATTCGTCCTCTGCCACCCGGATTGAGGCGAATCACTATGTGACCATGAGGACTTAAAAGCACATTGGGAATTGGGCATTCCAAATTGGGAGAAAAAAGGGGGGGGGAGAGGCACAAATGTGTGTTCCAGTGAAACACTTACAATGGAAGTCAATGGGGTCAATCTGTAAACATTAAAATACTCACTGTTTCAAAAGTATAAACACAAGACATAAACAATATGTGTGTTAACATGATTTTACTGGGATTAAATCACTTACTAACCACATCTGTGGAAACTTATAGATAATTTTACAACTTTGTTGCCATGACGATGTAACACTGTAAACCCAGTAATCCATTAAAAACGACAATTTAATCAAATTTACAGCTCATTAATGCACAGTGTTTAAACAGAATTAATGTAAGTGCTTTTATAAAATTATAAGTGTCACATTTCTGCCTTTAAACCCTCCAAAAATTGACCCCATTGACTTCCATTGTAAGTGTCTCACTGGAACACAGATTTGTGCTTTTATTAAAGAAAAGGAGGAACGAGTCGAAATTATTTTTGTGGTAATCAATATTATGTCACAAATGCTGTCGATTGAGATTAACTTGTATTGAACCCGGAATATTCCTTTAAATGAAATCATGTTATTTATGTTTCCAAGTTTACGTGAGTATACAAATGATTTTTCATGTATTTCATCTAACACTGTAATTGACACAAAATATACAATTATTTTATTTAGGCAGTAATCACAGTAATTTTTCAACAATTAATCGCCATGCAATATTTCATAATTGTGACCGCTCTGATCTCTTGGTAGAAAAACGGAATAATTTAACTGCATTAATGGTTTAATCTGTGATAAACTGATTCTAGCGTGCAGACAGTGTTGGGTAAGTTGCTCAAAAGTGTAATCCACATCAAATGACTAATTACCTCTCTAAAACTGTAATTACAGACTTTACCGATTACTCAATCAAAAGAGTAATTGCACTACTAATTACTTTAAGTTACTTTCTAAAAACTCTTTTCATAGAACAGTACTTGTTTACTCATCGAATTCAAAATAATTACTAAATGTCCTTGTATACTCGGCGCCACTCGTTTCTCCCTCACAATGAGTCGTTGGGGGGGTGTATCCTTGTTTTATATCTATTCTCCATAAATGATATCATTTTTTTAATGTGTAACCCATGTGATGTACTTAAAAGTAATTAACTATTACAAGAATTTAGTGTAATGTTACACTACTTTTTGTCCTAAAGAAGTAATTAGAATACAGTGATTAAATTATTTGTAATTATATTCCACCCAACACTGTGTGCAGAGAATATGTATTCAGTCAGAGGAGATTGTAGGGTTTTGAACCTGTGTATACTGGTCAGAACCAGCTGTAGACTAGATGCAAGAGTTTTACTGCATTAAAGCAGACGTAAGCGAGAGTTCTCATGGAAAACACAGTGAGTGAACATTGAGAAACGGCGAGCTGTCACGAGCTGCAGTGAAACATTGAGCTGCTTCTCTTGTGAACCCTGAACGCCACTAATACAGTATAAACATAGCGCTTATCAGCCTGCTAATAACTGTTACTGACACAAACCAGCTGCGCACTCTTTCTGTTCAAGTGCCAGATATATATATTGAGAAAACATCATATGATTTATGGTACTTGAAGGGCTTCATAACTTAATATGAAATTGAGCTATAAATCAGCGCTGTATTATGTTAAACATTAGCTGTATGAATATCATGTTGGCTTGTTGAAAGAGCGATGGATGAATAAGTGAATCGTTTTTGTTTTTACAATGTAATAATCTCAATGTTCTCATGTAACTTTGTAGAATGACTAAATAAATGTGGCGCATCATTATGAGCACAAACTCGGCACAGATTTGAACTAGAAAAAGTAGAAATGTAAATATCTTCAGTGATATTCTCTGTGTGTTATCTCCTAATGATGGATCTGTTTCAGCTCTGTTTTGGTGTTTCTATGGGGAAACGTCAGGGCGACTCGCTCCAGAAAACCGCACTTGAGTCTCGTCTGGTGTCTGCTGCGGGGTCATTCTGTGGTCACTCAGTCTGGACGTGTATATTTACACATGCTAACGTGCATCTTCAGGCGTTATTACAGTGAATCACGCCACACAACTCTGGAAACATTTGTAGCCGCTGTTTACCGCAAGTAGCAAAAAAGAAAACAATGAACCCCACGAGAGTTGAAAAAAATCTTCAGGATAATTTCGTCCGTGTTTCACTTCAGCACAGATTTGGCCTCAAGTCAAGCCAACTTCTAAGTGTGTTTATTTTTCCTGCAATTTTGGCCGCAGCAAAAGACATTTCTGTTGTAATGCTTGAAGAAAAATACAAATGAATTTAGATGATCAAAAACAGTTTGAGTTTTTGAGTTTTCCACAAACACTTTATGCTGTCAACAGATGGAGAGAATCTAAATGTGCGGTTTCACTGCATCGAGCTGTTGAACCTGAAGATTTCGACACTTTTCCCATCATACACTCAGGGGAACTTTCTGTTAAACCACCGATTGAACTGTTACTGTTCACGACTTTAAAGAGACGTGTTGCGGAGTCATTGCCAAGGCGTTTTGCATGTAGCCAGTTTCAGTGGCTACCCAGGTTAGTTTGTGCAAACTCTGGTTTTTCGGTCTCAAGAAGGTGGGTCAGCTTTTATCCGTGTCCATTGCTTTAGCGACTTGCGCTACACTATTCTGGGTTAGAGATCGCAAACTGATACTCAACCAATTAGCTGCATCTCTGATGCAATGAAGTCACTCCCCCGTATCTCTCGCTCCAAATTAAAGCACTCTTCACAAGGAATGTATTTAAAGAATTTAGATTTATATATTATAAGATGGTTTATTTGAGAGATCAGGGAACCTTGTTTCTTTTGAGCAGCTAATTAAAAATTTATAATTGAGTTTCTTTGCATTTCTTTACTGTAGCTGCATGCATGAAGCTGAGAACCTCAGACAAAAAGTACTGTTTGCAGAAGTGTTTGTAGGGTCATTCTCACATTTATTTTGTGACGAGTCTTTCATCTGAACAAATTTACTGATTAAAATTATATTGTAAACTATCACATAAAGTGACATGGCTTTCACTTAATAAATTCTATTAGGCTTTTCATTAAAATTAATATAAAAGCTTTTACATTTTAAATAAATGTATAAATTATGTTGCTTATATGTTCTTATTGTGAACCTGTATAAAATTCAGTGACGGCAGCAGCAGTGTTGTTTCATATTTTCATAATGATCTCTTGATCTTCAGTGGACTCTCTCCAAGCTTCACCCGTTGGCTGTTGGTGGCAAACGTCACTCATTCATATGCATAAGCTTTTGGGTCAATCATGAACTCAGGATTAGATGTTTGCGGATATTCAATAATAAGTTATACTGGGGTCTGGGTATCTCAGCGAGTATTGACGCTGACTACCACATCTGGAGTCGCGAGTTTGAATCCCAGGGCGTGCTGAGTGACTCCAATCAGGTCTCCTAAGCAACCAAATTGGCCCGGTTGCTAGGGAGGGTAGAGTCACATGGGGTAACCTCCTCTTGGCTGTTATAATGTGGTTTGGTCTTGGTGGGGTGCGTGGTGAGTTGTGCGTGGATGCCGTGGAGAATAGCGTGAAGCCTCCACACGCACTACATCTCCGCGGTAACGCGCTCGACAAGTCACGTGATAAGATGCGCGGATTGACGGTCTCAGACGCGGAGGCAACTGAGATTCGTCCTCCACCACCCGGATTGAGGCGAGTCACTACGCCACCACGAGGACTTAGAGCGCATTGGGAATTGGGCATTCCAAATTGGGGAGAAAAAGGGGAGAAAATCAGAAAAAAATCAATAAATAATAATAATAAGGTATACTGTGATAATTAACATGCACAATATTGTTATCGTGATCAATTCAAACTACCGTGATCATTTCTAGATAACCGTTTAACCAAATTGGGTAGATTTTTCTGAATGTACTGCAGCATTTCCACCAATAAATCAACTTTCCCAACACTTTAACTCTTACAGTAATAGGAAGACATTCCAAATTAATAGGAAACTCTTTTTCAATTAAGCTTTTCCCCTCAAAATATAACCATTGTTGTTACTTGTTCATTTGCGATGAAAATAAACCGTAATAAATTAGATAAATGCAAAATAGAAGCATTGAACTCAGACTTTTGAAAGCCACCATGTCCCTTTAAATCTTATATAGTGTGATCTTTGCAAAGTTACTTTCTTTGTGATTGTTTAATTTAAAACAATAACGTTTATTTATCTTTTAACCCGTTTTGTAATTATATACAACACCGTATACCGTGATAAATGCTTCAGCAATTATCGTGATATGAAAGTTTGATACCGTCACATTGACAGAGAACATTTTTAGTGGAGCGTCTTGCGTTTGTTCAACTAGCTTTTTGCAACAGGCCTCTGGACATTATTATTCATGTGTTTTTAAAGGGAAAAAACATGCTGAAAGTTGTGATCGTCTGATGTTTTGTGGTGGAATTTGCTGCAGTTCATGCAGGAATTTTTAAAGGGATAATTCACCCAAAAATTGCAGTTCTCTCATCATTTACTCCCTCATGATATTCCAGGTGTGTTTGACTTTCTTTCTTCACCAGAACACATTTGAAGAAAAATAGAAAAATATCTCAGCTCAGCAGGTCCTTAAAATGCAAGTGAATGAAGATTTCTCTTTTGAAGCTCCAAAAATCAAAGACAGTCATCATAAACATCATCCATAAGACTCCAGCAGTTAAATTAATGTCTTCTAAAGGGACACAATCATTTCTGGTGCTAAAAATATCAATATTTAAGTACTTTTTTTTAACTCTAAATCATGCGTTTGTCCTGCAGCAGTATGCGTGTGACGTAATCACGTTGGCACGTGAGACATGCTAGAACTGACATACGTGCATCACAGCTGGAAGAGCAGCACTGTTTACAAGTGAGGAGGAGGAACGCTGAACAGAAGCTCTGTTGGTTTAGATCTGTATTTATCAGTTTCTTTACTCACAATGGTGTGTTTGTGTGCTCATCCTGGATGTCTCAACTGAAATTACGTCCATATCATGGCAATGCGAATACGTCACGTATGCCACCTGAACTCAGCGCTCTCATGAAGCTTACCGGAAGTGATGATTTATACATAAATATTGATCTTTTTCACACCACAGGTGATCGTGTCACTTTAGAAGACATTAATTTAACCGCTGGAGTCTTATGGATGATGTTTATGATGACTGTCTGTGATTTTTGGAGCTTCAAAAGAGAAATCTCCATTCACTTGCATTTTAAGGACCTGCTGAGCTGAGATATTTTTCTATTTTTCTTCAAATGCGTCATGCACACATCAAGAGGGTGAGTAAATAATGAGAATTATCAGTTTTGGGAGAACTTTCCCAATGGAATTGCATAAATTAACATCGCTTTCAAATAGCTTTCCGAATATGGCCCCCAAACAAACAGATATTTTGTTATAGATGGCCATTGGTTGAGTTCATGTTGTTGTGTCGGGCTGGACGGGTCACTCAAAACAAAGAGGAATTTTCATTGTGTGGTGTACTTTTTGAGAAGTAAAAATAAAACCAGAAATGCTGCAAAAATACTGTAAGACACACTGTAGCATCATATTGTGCATTGAAATGCAGCAGTCTGCTGATTTTGTGTGCGTGTGTGTGTGCGTGTGTGTGTGTGCACAGCGTGAGCAGGAGAATGCGATGTCACGGCTGAAGCAGCAGCAGCAGGAGTTGCAGCAGATGCGTTTGAAGTATCTGGCAGCAGAAGAGAAGGAAACTGTGAAACACGACAAACATGAACTTCAGGACTTTCGCAACCAGCTCAACAGGTACTGCTGCACATATGGAACGAGCTGCTGCTTTGTCTTGATGTGATTAAACAGAATGATGGTGCGTCTATTTTCATCTTTAATGAAGGTGGATTTCGAATATACCAATAATTAAAAAGCTCAAATTAATTTGAGACCATTTTTATTTTATTTTAGTTCATTTTGGAGTTATGAAAAACTGATTCATGTAGCATCATCAGGCTGTTAGCTCATCGGTTTAACTCTGGTCAGATTGAAGCCGCAGGATGAATCGAACAGCTGGAGGGAACCGGCACACGTGTGTGTGGACGACAGCACCGATGATCATGTGACCCGTCTGCTGGAGGAGAGAGACACACTGCTGCGGACCGGAGTTTACACGCATGATGACAGAATCATATCTGAACTCAACAGACAGATTCAGCAGGCCATGAGCAACAGACACTCACGGGAGCCGAGAGATTTGAGCTCATTGTGACGTCAACTGAAGGTCTAATGCATCGTCTCCTCATGCATTTAATAAATGTCTTAGATATTAAAGTTTGTGTGTAGTTTTGCAAGGCACTAATGTTCGTCTGCATTTGAATAAGTCTCGATTGTGAGTAAAGATCATTAAGGGCGCAATTAATTTTGTTACCTCATACATTTTGTAATTTTAATGTCTCAAAAATAATACCCATATCAAATTTTCCATGACAGTTTGCACATTTACTTAAAAGTCATGTAGAGACATTCTCAAGCATCTGTTGAGTGTGTGTTTGATATCAGCAGATGGCACTCTCAACAAATCACACTACTGTTTTGGATCTTATCAGGGCTTTATGTGTGTGTTTATTTGTAGTTTTTGATGATGTGATGTTGCTAGTGTGTGTTTATTTATGACTGTCTCTTTAAAATAAATTATTTTTTCTTTGCTTTCTTTATTCGTTTGCATTTGTGGATGATGTTTGATTCATCATCATTGTGAGGTGGTTTGTGCACGCTCAAAATTAATTATGGTGCGTTATGCAGGTTTGACATCAATGAGCGCGTTTACATGTGCGTTCTCGTGTGGTCATGTAAACACCTTAAAAGGATAGTCGTCCCCCCCGTTGGTCCATACAATGCAAGTGAATGGAGACCAAAACCTTTATGCTGCTTTTAGTAATCGATACGACTCCAGTGGTTTAATCCATGTCTTCAGAAGTGATATGATAGGTGCGGGTGAGAAACAGATCAATATTTAAGTCCTTTTTTATTACAAATTCTCCCTGCCCAGTAGTTCCTGCCCCACGCTTATAATGGACGACGATTGAACTTCTTCGATCTACTAACGTGATGCCGCAGCACTGTTGAGTGAATTGTGATTTTGTGTATTTTAAAAAGCGTACAGAGATTCTCTCTAAATGCACGGAGCTGCGGGAGCACAACTGATGGCATGGGCAAGACAGACAGTCCGACTAAACTGATCCACCAATCAGAACGTTCATTTCAGACACGATTGGATATTTGCTTACCAATCATGTTTTCCGTTTCATTAAAGGGTGAGACATTTCCAGCGTCTGATGCACAAGCATCCCTGGAGTAACCACAATTTGAGCTGCAAATTTATTTCCCTGCTAAACGTAAATATATATATATATATTTATATTGCGTGCTAGTTTTTGATGCTCTTTGCACAGATGCTGGACAACTGTGTCTCGTAATTATATCAAATGTTTTTTTTCCTTTTTTTGCCTTTTACTGCTGTCGGTGGTGCCTTTTTCTCGTGATATCAAATCATTTCAATTAGGAAAACAATTTCACTATACACAGAAAAGCACATTATAGTACCTTCATAAATTCACAGTATGCCCAGCTCTTCAGACACTACTACACCACTGAATAAAACCAATTTGATTTGGCCCACAGGCTTTCATTAGGGTTAACAAGGTTAAAACAAGGTTAAAGAGCAGTTATTTGAATGCAAACAAGGGTTATATCCAGCCAATGAAATAACAGGATAATCATCAGCCACCAATCAGAACACACCAATCTTAAATGCACCGATTTGGCAATTAATTAGAGAACAAATCAATTGTAAAACCACAGTCAATTATACATCATTAAAACAACCATTTACAAAGAACAGTTATGCACAAGACTTAGTTAAAAGCTTATTTTTTTTATTTACAAATAAAACATTTATTAAACCATAAAAATGATTTAATTACCAACTCTTTATTCATTCCTAGAGGAGATGGTTTATTTACACTGTTTTTATTGTTGATTTTGATGTTTCGTTTGATAAGAATTTCTGATTAAAGCCACCAAGAATTGTTTCGACTTTGAAAATATGGTGTTAAATTTACTAGCAATTTCTGTGTGGAAATACACAGAATACACCTAGTTTCTTTAAGTAAACCCCACTCAAACATATTTCAGTGTTGATGTTATTCAGAGAAGATACTGTATATACTGTAAAGAGCTGTAGTTTCATGTGAACAGACCCCCAAACAAATGAACAAACTGCCATCTCAGTTCATTCTTCAGTCATTTCTCCTTGCATTATAATAACTGGCGTATCACAGACATTTTTACATACTAATATTATTGCAATTGTTACTTTAAAAAATATTTAAATGCAAGACAGACTGTATAAATGTTGACAGTGTAAATGCTTTCATGTGGTTGTCTCCTCGTAAAAACACAAGGCCACATTTTCAGCAATATTATTATTATAATGTGGTCATGATCACTTCTATAAACACTTTCATGAACTACTGGAGCGCAACATGGAAGCATTGAAGATCTCGAGCTGATGATGTGGAATGTTTCTCCGTAACTCATACAGAATGTGTAGAAATGCTTTCTTCAATGCTTTGTTTCCTAGATTTTATTTATTTTTTAAGAAATCCAATTTCCACGCAGAAATTGCTAGTAGATGTGACACTATATTTTCAAGTAAAGGCATACAACACACAATTCTTGGCGGCTTTAATTAGAAAATCTCAAGTAAAGTTTACTTTGCAATCTTCTGTTTCAGGTGAATTTTATTCTTTGTTTTGTACACATTTACTCGAGCACTGAATTAAACCTTGCGTTTAAAAATGTTTTAGCATTTCAGTGTTTTGTTTAAGCATATTTAGTCACGTACCACATGACACACGGAAGACTTTCACAGGAAAGCTTCATCCATGCAATGTAATCTATTGATGACATCGCCGTGTATTACTAGCGATAGACGATCCAGAGGCTCAATTCTTGGTGCACAAAACATGATATTGGAAGAAGTTTCCAAATGAAACAACAAAATCAACAATAAAAATGGTGTAATTCAATTAGCAAACAGTGAAACATGCAAGCTCGTTAACTCTTCAAGCCTGGTGCATGCTGGGAACACCAGCTTTGAAAAGTTATGTCAAATTTACTTATTTTATTTACCTCTGGAATTTACAAAAAGTTTATTTTATTTATACCCTTTTCTACCAATTTGGAATGCCCAATTCCCACTACTTAGTAGGTCCTTGTGGTGGCGCGGTTACTCCATGACACCGTGGAGATGTGGAGGCTCATGCTACTCTCCGCGATCCACACACAACTTACCACACGCCCCATTGAGAGCGAGAACCACTAATCACGACCACGAGAAGGTTACCCCATGTGACTCTACCCTCCCTAGCAACCGGGCCAATTTGGTTGCTTAGGAGACCTGGCTGGAGTCACTCAGCACACCCTGGATTCAAACTCACGACTCCAGGGGTGGTAGTCAGCGTCAATACTCGCTGAGATACCCACGACCCCCTTGGAATTTTCTAAAATTAACGAAATTATATGACAAGGTTTTCTACTTTAGGATTTATACATGATAACTCATTGTAAAGATAACAAACAATCATAAATAATATTTACTTAAAAGCTAGATCATTATATTTACATGTTTGAATTTGGTACAAATGTAGAATTTACTTAATATTTTCTAGTTAATGCTTAAACTAACAAATTCAGTGTCGAAAGTACTTAATTTTTACTTTGTCAGAGCTGTAATGAGAAATGACTTTGTGAAGACATTCATCATGTGAATAAACCGAGCAGAATTTCTCACAGACTTTTCCACAGCGTTATATGTTTCCAATTAGACTATTTTGGAGACGTTTAAAAAAGTCCACCTTTATTGCTAATTGGCTGTGAAAGAGCGACCTCAGTTCAGGAAATTCCACAGAAAGCAAAAGTCCTGCTGTTGAAAACCCACAGGCCACTTTCACATGTCTGTTTTTCAAAATAATAATTCTCATCTGATCATTTGTTTGGCCTCTGGGCTCCACTGCAGTTCACAGGTCTCGGTTCACATGGCCAAGTGGCGTGATTGATGCGCAAAATCGTAACTATTTGTTTTACAAATGTGTAATTCTCCCCGGGGAACAATTTTCTTCAATATGTAAGAACTGGGAACATTTTACTGTCTGAAGAATTATTAACATTTTTTGGGCAAAAGAAAACAGATGGACGTTTTTACTCTCTCAACCACAAACTAGAACATTGGATGTCAGTCGTGCATACATAGAAATAAATTCTCAACATTGTGCATAATACAATTTAATTCAACATTTCCCATGAATTTGCCTCCTGGTCTTACATAAATCAACATGGCATGGCAAATCATTTGTCTTCATCTCTCAAATACAGACTACTGCCACCTTTGCCACTAAGTGCTGTTGAAATGTAAAAATGATCTTTAATTTCATTTTGCAATAAAGGCTCATACAAATAGCCCCAGATGGTCCAAAGATGACACTAGACTCAAACTAGGGGGTCAGTACTATATTCAGATGTGTAACTGTTGATCTAACAGTGAGCAGCCAAACAAAACAACACCAAATAATGTTGATCTAATAAGGTCCAATAATTTACACCATTTATCAGATCGTGGAATAACAGAGTTCAGATGTAATGCCGAGGAGGTCAAAGGTCAAACAAACATGAGAACGTTCGAGCGAACCACATGAAAGAAAAATCATAAACACGACCTGAAAATCCAAGAAAAGAGCGCTGGGAAATCTTTGTTTTTCAAGGTGTATTTTTTGGCGTTTGGTGGGGGAAGCGGCTCTTGAAAGGTGTGCACTAATAAATCAGGAGGCTCGCGGGCCGGCGGCCCTCGGGTCAGAAGTATGACACCACGACAGCTGCCCGAGCTGGAGACATGGCGGCGCTCGGGGACGTGACCCTCCGCACAGACTCCACAGGGGCCGCGGCCTCAACACAAACCCTGATACATCATCAGCACAAGATGGATTTCATGCTCACCTCGAGAACTAGAAAAGGGGGGAAAAACTCACCATTATAAAGAACAAACAGCAGCGAGTCAGTAAACATGAGAGAAGAGTTTGTGTTTGGAACTGCTGCAGTCTGATCAATTAGTAATTACAGTACAGCTTTCATTTTCTTGGCAAAAGTTGATTAGAAGAAGATTTTAAAAAAACGTAACAAACATTTAAGATTGCACACAAAATCGTAAATTTGGTTTTTGCCAAGCTCATGATCCGTGTCTGGTGTAATCTGATTACAAAGTAATAAATTACTGTAATGTAATTACTTTTAGTCAAAAGCAGTGGAACGCATTACATTTTAAATTCTTGTAATCATGTTACAGTTACTGACGTTCAGTTAATTTCTTATAGGTGCATTACTTGGGTTACACATTTCTGAATTAATATTATTTATGTAATAATAATGCATACAAATTATTTGCCTTTCCGTCACAGCTGATGGACGTGCACCCCCGTGCGAGTCAATGAACAAGTAAAGTCATTTAAAAGTAAATTAATCAGTAATGATTAGCCTTTTCTTTTTTTTCTCCCCAATTTGGAATGCCCAATTCCCAATGCGCTCTAAGTCCTCGTGGTGTCGTAGTGACTCGCCTCAATCCGGGTGGCGGAGGACGAATCTCAGTTGTCTCCACGTCTGAGACCGTCAATCCGTGCATCTTATCACATGCCTTGTTGAGCGCGTTACCGTGGAGACCTAGCATGTGTGGCGGCTTCACGCTATTCTCCGCAGCATCCACGCTCAACTCACCATACACCCCACCGAGAGCGAAAACCACATTATAGTGACCACGAGGAGGTTACCCCATGTGACTCTACCCTCCCTAGCAACCGGGCCAATTTGGTTGCTTAGGAGACCTGGCTGGAGTCACTCAGCACGCCCTGAATTCATGACTCCAGGGGTGACAGCGTCAATACTCGCTGAGCTATCCAGGCCCCCAATGATTAGTCTTTTGATAAAAATTATCAATAAAATAATCAGATGACAGCCTTAAAGTAATTTGTATTGGATTACATTTTTTACTGCTCATAACAACCAGTGATAATTTGTACGAGATGGTGAAATCTTGGCTTGCACAATAAAGGTACGACTTTCATTCCCATAGAGACCAATCAATCATCAAACAGAATTTCTAATCGATACAACACAAGCATCAAATGTTAGCTCGCCTAATTTCCAGCTATTTATTTTAAGAAAGGAAACATCTGTGAATGAATTTTGTTACTTGGTATGTTTATTTATGCAATACGAATGACTGATATATGTCAATAACTTGTCCTGTTCCAATCCCTGATGTTTTCCTTCTTCCGTGGTACACAAAAGTGATTTTCCCATTAAAGTCATGGTTCGGTTGAGGTTTGGGTTATGGGTTAAACTGAAGGGTTAGACTGAGCTCACAGTGAAATCAGAAACAGTAAGTTCACTTTTCTTTAGCTAAATTCGGTCTGTGCTAGTCAAATTTCGAAACACCGCCCCCAGTGGCCAACGCGGTAGCTGTTGGGCATATGGGCACATCTGAGCTTCATTTTCCAGGTGAAATGTCCTCAGGGGGGCGTCAAAAGCGAGTTGTTTTCAGCTGTACTGCCTGTGATACAGTGAAGAGGAATGCATATGGAGAAAAAATTCAATGGTAGGGAAAAATGCAACCTCCGATTTATGCTCGTCACTGATTATTGAAACGCCATTACTTCCTGTTTTCAACAAGCTTCCGGTCGTGCCACAGGGGAAGGTAAACATGCTCGAGTAGATGAAAAAATGTCTGATAGTAGATGCTGCTTGTCAGTGATTCGGCACAATACAGCCGATCCAACGATACTGGAACTCTCTGAAACAACACGCAGATTTCCCGTGTGATCTTGCTGTAAACTCAGGATAAATTATAATGTTTTTGTTGGTTCATTCATTTTTTTGCTGAATCTGGTTTTCCAGATGTGCATCCAATTTTACATTTTCATTTATTTATTTTGTGGCATTGAATTGCTAATTTAGAGTTCATTAAACAATCAACCCCATTTACTGTTAATCAAAGTTTGGTCAATGACTTTATTCACAAGAACATTTTTGGCCTATTTATATACAAAGATCATGCAAACAAAAGTAAATGAATCTGAGCTGAACACACTTTCCTCAAAATACAGCACAACTCATGATTATCAGACATGTGTTACGCTTGAAACGACATCTGAGCACACAGTTTCAAACGATTCCATTAAGAACAAAATACATTCAGTGTGTTTATAAAACGTTGCAGATACTTTGGTTTGTAAGTAAAAGACTTTGGGTCAAACATCATAAAGGTTCTTGGTCAGAAACTGTATTTAAGTCATTGTGTTAACGGCTCAGTCTGTGATGTCTTTGATTAACAAAATGTATCTCATAATAATAATAATAATAATAAAGCTCTTTGATTTTGCTCTGGAAAACGTAAGACATCGTGTAAATCTCAGAATAACAAAGACAGTTCAACTCTCAGTTTCCTGAACACGGCAATGATTTCTACTCTGTACATTTTGGTGCTTTATACAGAGTTGAAATATTAAATAACAATTGTCAAAAGTGCCATAAAGCATGATATGAGAGAAATATAATATTCAGATTTTACATTTTATACAAAGAAAATTCATTTTTGGTGAAAGCAGTTGCTACCCTTGTAAGTCATGCTTCCTAAATGGTGCAGTTTCACAGACATCGTACATTCACCGATTGAACAACCCTGAACTCACGCTTTGGTTTTACTACACAGAGCACAATTATATGGCAAGCCGATTTAACATTTATTCATGTGTAGGATAAATTGATAGTGAAAATGCTCATTGATATTAGTAATTGCACTGGTACAAACATGAATTCTTGATATAAAAAATTAAATTTCAACTAGATGTTTTTATTTATCTCTAAGTGCATTTTCACTAGTAGAATTTCGCAATGATCTGTCATTTACTCCTGTTTAACACAATTACAGATATTTTATATAATTAATTTAATACTACTTAGAATTCCAGATCTACATATCAGCAATGTACATTTTTGATAATATCTGTAATTTGGTTTTCACTAGTATCAATGCAAATCTCATATATCAGAAGTGTGATTTGTGATTTGTCAAATTCTACTAGTGAATATGCAGTTACTGATATAAAAAAAAATATGTTTTTATTAGTTGAAATGACATTTTTTATATCAAGAATTGCTATTTCCATGAGTTAGGTTAGATATCAATAATTCATTTCCTGCGCATGATTAAATGTCGAAAGCGCTTGCGATACACAAAGATAAAGCAGTAAACCAGAGTTATATAAATATGTATTATTTTTGTATGCTGGGCAGACTCTTTCTCTTCTTTTGCAGGTCTTCTAAACAAAGTCTCAATCCACAAACTCCTTAATAAATAATCTCCCCCATATCCAGCCACCCGATTTCTTCCCCACCCATCTTTTATCTGTGCCAGGATCGATATCTCTTAACATCTCACTTATTTTATTACTGCTTTTGGTTTTCTGTGTTTGATTGGGAGTTTCTCTCAGGAAATCTTTGGTTTTGCTTAAGTGTCCGTGACGTTTAATCATGATTCTCCCTCGCCGCTCAATCCGTTAATCCACCTCGATTGATTCGCTGCTCTCGCTGATGGCTTTGCACTCGTTGGGCATCCGCTGGTGTCTGCTCAGCTGCGTCGCCTGCGTGAAGCTGCGGTCGCATCTCTCACACCTGCGCACACACACACAAACAGGACACGCTTACAGAGGGCTGTCAAGCACACCGTCTCATCCTGCGCAGACGTAACCATTACTGACACTTGAAAGCGGTTGGAAATCTTACAGGCTGGTGAGTTGTAATTGCACCTATGCTCAGGGTCCTGATGACGGGCAAAAGAGCCCAATGCCTCACAACACAGGGGTCCTATCAATACTCTGAGTGGATGGGACGCCCCCAGAGACGCCTGTCCTGATAAGAGCACGCATCAGTGTCACTAACGATAGGTAAAGAACTAAACGAGGTTTTCGCGAGGCTGGCTATCAAAGGAGAACATCATGTGATAGGCTGAAAGTGCTGATAGTGTGTGTGTGTGTGTGTGTGTGTGTGTGTGTGTCTTTATTCAGCTGGACGTCGTTTGTGTATCGAGCAGAACTGTCTGAACTGTCTCTAATTGGAGTCACTAGAAATCTGGAAACGGTTGTGAATCACCATGATTCTGTCATTAGACGCACTAAAGCTCATACTGAAGCGTTTCTAACTAAAAATCAGTCAAAAAGAGCCCATCAAATGGTTTGACAAGGTTTCTTTCCTGTGTTGACATTTGCAATTGAAGCAGGTCAGAGGTCAGGTGGTAATATATAATATTCCTTTACTAATATGAAGCTAAAAACGGACAAACATGAAGCATCTTGAGGAGAGACTTCACATTTGGGAATTCAAACCTGAGTGCATGTAACACACCTTGCATGATGCTGAAGTTTTCATTCAGTAATAGTTGTGTATGAATCTTTAAAGTGTATTAAACTGAGCAGGAAGGCAATAGTCGCATCGTAAAACACTTGGGCATTCAGCAGCAAGAGAAAGAGAGAACGCCAGACTTCTTCTATCAAGCATATCAGCTCAATGAGAATAACTCAAGAATATTGATTGACTAAAGATTTCTGTGGGCTTTTCATTAATGTCTTTGTTCCTCTGTGAGCTCCTGAAATGCTGATGACACGTTTGTGTATCTGTTTGCTCATTAGATCTTTGATTTCTTACTGGATTGCAGCGCTTGTCTTTACAGTGAAACGTCTCGCAGCAGAATATCAGTGTGAAACAACAGCTCGACTCACATTAAACATTCATTTCTCCTGCTGGACTTCAATGGAAGATGTCAAATGAGCTCAAATGAACACAATCTCGACAGTGCACTATATACAGTAGTGTTTGATCTGTCTGATGTGATATGCATGTAAACAATCTTATAGTTTACTTAATTATTAAACTTTTAGATTTTTTTAATTGTACAGTTTCTAAATTAAATAGCAGTTTAATAGTGTAAGATGAAGTGATTTAGAATTGATATGACAATAATTCAGTATGAAGTTGTGAAGTTTGTAAAACAACTATTGTTGTGTTTTTAATTAGTATTGCTTGAGAACGTTATTAAAAACATGACATTCGTTTGTAGGAAAAACCACACCGAACTGTTCTCAGATCAGAGTTTCTGCTGAAACACTCAGATATATGCAATAATAGTTTCGTCATAAATGGAGTCAGAGTTTATCAAACTTAAATGTAAAAACTGTGATGGAAAACTAAAATTAGATACAGAAATAATTGTTTACTCAATTAAGTAAAATCACATTCACAATCGTAACATGAGCTGTGATTAGGCGCAGGAAAATCACATGACTGATATTTAGTACAACAGCACGATTGTGTGTGATATTGCTTTTATACAACATTTTTATAAACATGATGTTAATATCGATTCTCTTACATTTTAAATGACATATATAAATTACTAAAATACTAACTACTAAATAACTCAAACTAAAAGGTTCTCAACTTCAAATAAGCTCACAGATCAAAAGTTGCATGCTTTTAACACTATGCACTTTAAATCTGTTTAAAAAAGACACAATTTTTGTCCCTTTTGGCATTCCGTAGTTCAAAGCGCATTGTGTGCAATTGACCGATTTGACACCTAATATTGATTTTTTTTTTTTTTTTAGGGTGTTTTAATTGAGTTTCAAAAATAGCAGGCTGTAAACAGACTTAAATAAGTGCTTATGAGAAAAGAAAAATTAGTCTTAATAAAAGTGTTTTGCAAATGTCCTGCCTCATGACTTAAAGTTTGGAAATTCTTTGAGCATGTCTGTATATATTGATCTTTGTTTTTAGGGTTATATATCTTGATATTTGGTGCTTACTGCATCTGGATGGACCAACTCTCAACACACTTTCCAATTTCTCACCAAGTCGGGCATTTTGACCGTTCACTCTTTTGACTCTTCTCATTCACGTGCTGGAAAGCAGCTGCCAACAACACAGCATGTGTGTACTGAATCCAGACATTATTTGGTATTATCGATACTGTGTTTCAAGACTGGTATCATTCATTTATATACATATATTTGTAATATTATGTAATATGCACAGTATATATTTATTTATTTTTAGTATCAACTTGATACTGAAGAACTGGTACTTTTGACATCACCACAAGAGGATGAAAACAATAGCCCACCCATAGCGCCGCCCATGATTAAGGCTTCTCATTTTCCTCCACCAAAATACAGAGACTTTCGAAAGCGCCCTCTATTACCTCATCCCATCAGGAATGCCACAAGCACTGAATATCAGCAGTTTCAGTTCTGCTCCTCTAATCTGATTGGACAAGCGGCCTTCGAACTGTTGTATAAATGCCAGAGTGAACTTCTACATGTGCTGTTAATTGTTGGATAACAGTCTAAACAGTTTTAATCACTGTCTGCAGGCGCATTTAACAGTCAGTCAACATTATTGTGACATTTGTCGAGTTTTACACACATGCAGAACCGCACAAAAACTTGTTCTAAGAAACGATGGTACTCACTGTTACTTACTTGAAAGGCTTCTCCCCCGTGTGCGTGCGGATGTGGTTGTTTAGGGTCGTTGCACCAGCGAACGCTCGGCCGCAGTAGCCGCATTTGAAGGGCCGGTCACTGGAGTGGGTCACCACGTGATTCCGCAGCTCCGACGGCTGAGAGAACGACTGAGAACAGTGTCCACACTGATACGGTCTGCAGACACAGAGAAACACACGGGATGTCCCAATGCTGTTACCATGGTAGCATGACCCTCATCAACAACAGGGCGAGAACATGTTTGGGTCATCTATCAATATTTCCACCCAGTCAGTGCTCGACTCTGAGAGCTGCAGATCCTGTTTGAAGGTGTGAGTGCAGCACAGTAACGATCAGGTTAATTATGAGTTAAGTGCCAGATAATCACGGAGGGCTGGAAAGAAATTGCTTATGTATTGACAATCAGAAAAAATAACGGAAAGCACTTAGAGGCATAATTAGATGAATTGACAATTCAAATCTTTTGTTAGCTCATTACTCATTTGCTTGAAAGAGAAAAAACAGTCCATCAGAAAATTGACATTTGGGGGCCTGGGTAGCTCAGCGAGTATTGATGCTGACTATCACACCTGGAGTCGTGAGTTTGAAGGGCGTGCTGAGTGACTCCAGCCAGGCTTCCTAAGCAACCAAATTGGCCCGGTTGCTAGGGAGGGTAGAGTCACATGGGGTAACCTCCTCGTGGTCACTATAATGTGGTTCTCGCTCTCGGTGGGGCGTGTGGTGAGTTGTGCGTGGATGCCGCGGAGAATAGCGTGAAGCCTCCACACGCGCTACGTCTCCGCGGTAACGCGCTCAACAAGTCACGTGATAAGATGCGTGGATTGACATCATATTTGAAGGAGTAACAACAAGGAGTTGACAGGATTTGTTCTCACTTTTCTTCACATTTGTCACACATTGGGTGTAAATATGAGGAAAAACACAGTTACATTAACACTATTTGATTTGGGATAATACACATCTGTTAAACTCACTCCTGACAAAACTCTCGCACTCATCACATTGTGATCTTTATGTCATCTGTCTCTAAAAACTTCAGGTTAGAGGTCATAGACAGCAAATTCAAAATAAATGTATTCTTTAGTACAAAGAGTGCATGAAAATGACAAAGAACCATTAATAATTGACAATGAAGACATAAAAGAAAATAATTCCAAACTTTAAGTATTTCACTTGACTGCGCTTTGGCCTATTGTTTGGTTATTGGTTGCACAAGTTGGGAGTTTCTGATTGACAACACTTTTGGGGCATGTAAAACTAAAACATTGACAAGCCACTATTAATTTATTCTTGTTGATATTATGCATCAGAGCCCTTTGTTAGGGCACAAAGTAACCTATCAGCAGAGATCACCAAAGCGTCATATTAGAGAGAGTTTTTGATAGATATCTGCCAAAATTGCAATTAAACTCGCAATCACAATATCATTTATTCTTATTGATATTATGCATTCAGGCCCTTTGGTTGGACCACACAATTATTAGCAATAAAACTGTGATTACAGCATGTGCCATTTCTACATTGCAGAAAGCTTCAATTGTATTTAATTTTTTTTAAATTTAGAATTCTGTGATGTTTAATTTGCCATTCTGATTGGTTCACAACTTTTGCACACTGACAAGATCTCACCAATCAGAATTGGGAATTTATGCAAATGTATCTCTAATTTATGCAGATACATTTTATTTCCCTCTTTAAATGTGCTTTTGAACACTGAATGTACATTTGTGAATCAGGAACAATATTTACCAAAATTGCAATTAAACTTACAATCACAATATTTATCAAAAAAATCTCTATTATGATATTTTTGTCCATATTGCACAGTCCTACACTTTAGTGGTCTCTGCTGTAGGTTACTTGTGATATTTTATATAAAAAGACAAAGTGTGAACAACGGCACATTATTTCTGCTAGTGCCCAATAGGTGGTGGTTATGTGCACATGCATTTGTAAAGTTGTGTGAATGAGGACCAGGGGGGAGGAGGGGCCTCTGGAAAGCTCCAAGCCTAGGGGCCTGTGTAGACATTAATCCTGCCCTGGTCAGCAGAATAATTATTTTGATTATTTATTTATTTTTCGTTAGGAGCATGCATCTCTAGATTATATGTACCAAATTCCGTGCAAATCAGACAATTGTCCTATGAAGACTTTAAAAATTAGGTTTTGATTCTAGTCTTTTTTTTTTTCTTTTTTTATGCACTGACTCAGTACTGCTGCTCCCTATATGCATATTACACGGTCTGCGTAGGGCACCAGCTCCCTAGGGGGTCACCAGAAACTCCACTGGCTGACCTTACTCGCACGTTATACGCTATTCAAGGACCCGGTAGCAGTCGTGGAACACAGGCGATCGCCTCGCGCCTCGCATCTTTCACACTGCGCCTCGCTTCATACCATGTGACCCACATTTGATTTTCCACCATTGAAAATAATTGGTAAAATTGAACAATTTTCATATTGAGTCAAATTGAGAGCCCCATATGTCTGGGATTAAACCACATTGGGCCTTAAAAATTAATTTACAAAAAGGAAAGTTTGTTCTGAACCACTATCTAAAAGGATATTAAGATATCTTTAATACTTCTGGAGTTATAGGCACTCCAACTTTGGAAAAACAACACAACAAGTGTTTTCTCCAATATTTGGACTCACACCATTGGCATGGTGCTGAAGTCAACTGATTTAAGTAATAGACATACCTATCTCTGTGTATAAATCAAATAATGATGCTGTCCACTTTCTCAGGTTATGTTTTTAGCCTGTAGTTTTGCTCCACAGTCATTGGTGAAAATGGTCATTTTGACTCCCCTCTAAAAATAACGGATTACACTGTAAAAAATGAATAAATTAAATAAAACTTTTCAGCCAGGGAAGTTTGACATGGAAAAACCCAAAAGTTCACGTCTGTTATGGGAAAAATAAAATTCATAATGACAAAAAAAATAAAAATAAATAAATTGTTCTTGGCACAACAAGAGCCTTTAACACCAGTATTCACTGTAATCACACAATCATAGAGCAGTTTTTTCAGCTGGGAGATGCAGTGATTGCAGTGACTATGTTAACATGATGAATGTTTGTGGAGTATTAACTACAGCAGCACTGGTGATTAATGTCCAGTTATTGTTTATTACTGCAGTGGCCCGCTGCAAGAACATAAATAAACTCTCTGGACCTCCAGTAAAGACCAGCTGCACCTCCAGCAACCGAAACCTTCTGCAACAGAACTCTATATAAAGACCAAGACTTCTACATTTAATCTGATAAAATGAGTAATAATAGTGTTTCCCAACACTACAAGCATAGCAGATATCTAGATCTCATATTTTATGTAAAGAGAATATTTATTTGAGCTTGTTAGAGGCAGTATTTTGTTATTCACTGCTCAATATTGTAATGAATTGCTTGTTTGGGGGCTTGACTCGTTAACGAAGCCCAACAGAAATATGACATCATAATGATAAATGTGCTCAAACAAAAAGCAGAAAAACAGCTCGAGTCCAGACGAGACGTCAGCAAAACACATCAGCGATGATCAGATCATTTATCCGTTCTAAAATGTTCATATAAACTAAACATCAATACATTTGTATAAGCCAAAAGCCATAAAGAATATGTGAGCTCATTTGAAACAGATTCAGTGAGTCAAAGAGCCGATCTAAGATTCCCTTGTTCAGCTGAATTTGATCTGCACCTCAGGGTCATAAAGTTGAATATTGACAAAGCCTCACATTGACTTCATCTGCTTGGGAATCCTGCAAACATTTTTCTTCTCTATGAATATTAGTTTATTGAATAAGTGGCATGTGTTTTCCTCTACATCACCTTTGCCGTGTGTATTTCTGTGTGACATCAGCAGCTGATTTATAGGTTTATATGCACCCTAGAAAATAGAGCTAAGCAGAAAATCTCCAATACATCCTCTGCTGTAGTTAATTAGGTTTAGAGATGTTACACTCCACATTTAGACCCTAGAAGTATGCTGGTTAGTGGTTAGTGAGACAAAACTCCAGATCCACATGGGAAATTCCCACTTAAATGCCACATACAGATTTAAGCGGATTTTCTGCCCTCCACTTTTAATCACCTGAAGCCCAAAGTATACTTCGGTTTTGCAAGAACGGCAGGCATATGTGTACAGAGCAAGTGACTTAAATTTCGTCATCAGCAGAGTGCTCGAGCGCTGAATGAGTGCATACACCAGAAATTATTAATGGGTCCACAAGGTGGCACCACTCACAATTGAGCCATTGCTGCCACGAAGAAGCACTAGAAGAAGATGTAATCGCCACTAAACACCATGAAGAGGTCAGGAGATACCTGCATTTGTATAACTCAAGTCTGAAGAAATATAAAGATATCTTTATAGGTCTAAACTCCTGAAGAGAAATACTCCAGTATCTCATAGCAGTCGAAGCGCGCATGAGTCAACCACCGGTGAATGCACAAAATGAAGTATCCTTTGAAAGGCTGAGCGTTCGACTGTAAGCATACGATAAGAGTTTGCATCAGAACAGAAGTATACTTTGGGCTTAATGCATAAAAGTCACATGACTTATCACTCTGTAGTCACAGGAAAATGACTATGTCAACACTGATTGGCTGATGACACCACAAGAATGCACACAAACATCTAAAACATTCACCAGCGACCAGACTTCAAAGACAGCAGACAGGGAAGAAAATGTCCATGTCACACTTTTAAAAGAATAGTCCACCCAAAAATGAAAATTCATTTACTCACCCTCATGATATCCCATGTGTGCATGACACATTTGAAGAAAAATATCTCAGCTCAGTAGGTCCTTAAAATGCAAGTGAATGGAGATTTCTCTTTTGAAGCTCCAAAAATCACAGACAGTCAGCATAAATGTCATCCATACGACTCCAGCGGTTAAATTAATGTCTTCTAAAGCGACACGATCACTTTTGGTGTGAAAAAGATCAATATTTAAGTCTAAATCATCACTTCCGGTAAGCTTCATGATAGCACTGAGTTCAGGTGGTCTCTCATGAGACATATTCGCGTTGACATCCTGGATGTCTCAACTGAGAGAAGAACGTGAGATTACGTCCGTATCATAAGCACACAAACACACCATTGTTAGTAAAGAAATGGATAAATACAGATCTAAACCAAAAGAGCTTCTGTACAGCATTCCTCCTCCTCACTTGTAAACAAGCGCATACTGCTGCTGACCAGCAGTGTTGATTTAGAGTTACTTAAAAAGTACATAAATATTTATCTTTTTTCACACCAAAAGTGACCGTGTCACTTTAGAAGACATTAATTTAACAGCTGGTGTTGTATGGATGACGTTTATGCAGTTTCTCTTTTGAAGCTCCAAAAATCACATTCACATGCATTTTAAGGACATACTGAGATATTTTTCTATTTTTCTTCAAATGTGTTCTGGTGAAGACAGAAAGTCGTACATACCTGGGATATCATGAGGGTGAGTAAATAATTTTCATTTTTGGGTGAACTATCCCTTTAAGAGCCTTACAAACAATCAGGCACTGGCAAAACATCTAAAATATTATAATGAAAGATTTTCACTTTGTGTTGTTTGGAAATGTTTTAATTCATCGGAATGAAAGACTATGTTTCAATGTGCACCAATAGTAAAAGACGCTCGTTGGCCACATAATAGTGTAGTGACGACATCAGCAGGGGCGAACTGCCAAACCCTGATCTCATGAAAATAATGCAACTAGGCCTGTCGCGATTATTAAATAATCATCTGATCACAGTTATTTGATCTAACAGCGGTTATTTGAGAAAACCATGACTTGACCAATGACTTCTTAAGGTGCATGTGTGCTTCATACATCTTAAGAAATATGACATTTTTTTGTTTGACAGTTAATCGTCAGCCAAATTTCATAATCGTGATAGCCCTAAATGCAATGTTAAAATGTATCGCCTTACAAGTGATGACATCTCAGATCATTACCTCGTCTCTTGTTGGCTGCGATCAGCTAATGTCACTCAATCTACACCATGCTATCGTTCAGGTACAACTGTTCTTTCCACCACTAAAGATAGCTTCGCTAATAATCTTCCAGAACTGTCTCACATACTCAGTAAGACAAAAAGTCCAGAAGAACTTGATGTAATTACAAAAAATATAAGTCAAGTTATTTTTATTTGTATAACACTTTTCACAACACACATAGTTTCAATGCAGCTTTACAGGAAATCAAGCATTAACAGTAATATGTACAGAAACTGTAATATCTATAAAGTCTTAGAGTCATCATTGTGCAGACTGATTAAATATCAAATTGTGTATACAAATTTAATAATTAAATAATAATTGTATTTATAACCCCAGTGAGCAAGCTGAAGGCGACTGTGGGAAGGAACACAAAACTCCATAAGATGTTGATTAATGGAGAAAAATAACCTTGAGAGAAACCAGACTCACTGTGGGGGCCAGTTCCCCTCTGACTAACATCATGAATATAATGACAATATTAGTTATTTATGTGCAGTGCAAGTCATGGGTTAAAATGAGTAAACTAAGTAAGTGTTGAAGTTCATCCTGGATTAACTGCAGAAGTTCACATAGATGCATTGTCCTTTGTTAGTTGGCTGATGAAGGCTTTTGTTGGCAATTAATTGATAATCTATGTATTCCATTATAAGAGTGTAGTCCATCAATAGATAAAGGTGATGCAGGCAGACATCAGTGAGGTGCATCACAGTTCAACCTGCAGGTCATTTCGGTGAGGTTCGGTGGGGTCCATCCTAAGTCCAAGGTTCAGGCAGTGGCATATGAAGTATCCCATGTCTTACAGTTGGAGCTGGCATCAGTTCATCCTTTGAAGTCCATCGTAATAGACTGAAGTGATGTCTGGCTAGCACCGGCTGCATTTAGTCATCATCACTCAGCGACACGTAGCAGTGGAGTCCGACACCAAGCAGGAACGGAGCTGGATCTGGCTGGATAGGAATCCCGAAGTTGAGACAGGGAAACAAACAGAATAATATTAGCGTAGATGCCATTCAGTTTATTGCAGAGTTATAGATCTTGATAGATGTTTCTGGTTCCGGCGGACCTAACTAAAGCAGCCTAATTGTGAATTGATGGATAAATTAGGTGTATGCCTGGCTAAATAGACATAAACCATGCTAATGCAAGTCCACAAATACCAACATAATTCTCCAGCCTATTCAAGAGATATGTTGTGATCTAAGAGTTTAGTTGGTATTGGATCCAATATACCTATTGTGGCTTTTGATGTTTTGATAAGTTTTGTTAGCTCTTCATGACCTATAACAGCAAAGGATTGAAGTTGCTCATGAGGTGCTGTGACTGATGATTGCATAATTCCAATTTTATTTCTGATTATTTCAATTTTATCAGTAAAGAAATTCATGAAGTCATTACTATTGTGCTGCGACAGAATATCTGGTTCTGTTGAGGCTTTTTTCCTAACCAATTTAGCCACAGTACTGAATAAACACTTAGGATTGTTGTGGTTATTTTCTATGAGTTTGCTAATATATATTTTAGTGCCTGTCTGTAGCTACAGACACTATCCTTCCATGCACCGCAAAATACCTCTAATTTTGTATTCTTCCACTTACGCTCCATTTTCTGAGCTGCTCTCTTGAGAGCATGAGTGTGATCATTGTACCATGGTGCAGGGCTTTTTTCTTTAATCGAAGGGGGGTGACACTATCAAGAGTACTAGAGAAGACTGTATTTATATTTTCTGTTATTACATCAAGTTCTTCTGGACTTTTTGTCTTACTGAGTATGTGAGACAAATCTGGAAGATTATTAGTGAAGCTATCTTTAGTGGTGGAAAGAACAGCTCTACCTGAATGATAGCGTGGTGTAGATTGAGTGACATTAGCTGATCGCAGCATACAAGAGAGGAGGTAATGATCTGAGATGTCATCGCTCTGCGGCAGAATTTCTATAATAAAAACATCAACTCCATATGACAGAATTAAATCTAATGTATGATTATGGCAATGAGTTGGTCCTGTCACATTTTGTATGACTCCAAGAGAGTTAAGAATATCGATAAATGCTTATCCCAATGTGTCATTTTCATTATCTATGCGAATGTTGATGTCACCAACAATTAAAGCGCTATCTACAGTAACTTTTAGATCTGATAGAAAATTTGCAAATTCACCAAGGAAATCAGAATATGGCCCAGGTGATCTATATACTGTAGCAAGGGCAAAAGATGACAGAGATTTTTTATTTATATGTGACGGTGTCACATTAAGCATTATCAGTCCATAAGACTTAAACTTATATCCTGTCCTCTGAGTAACACCAAAAACTTCACTGTAAATTGTAGCAACACCTCCTCCTCGACCCTTCAGATGAAGCTTATGTTTATAACAATAATCTGAGGGAGTAGATTCATTTAAACTAATATATTCATCTGGTTTAAGCCAGGTTTCAGTCAAACCGAGCACATCCAAATTATGATCTGTTATAATTTCATTTACAATTAGTGCTTTGGTAGAAAGAGATCTAATGTTTAGTAGCCCTACCTTTATATGATGTTTATCTTTATTTGTATTTTTTGTATTTCTTTGTATTTTTTTCACGTTTGATCTTAAAATGATTTAGTGAGAGTTTTGTGTTTGGTAGTTCAGGGAACAGACACAGTCTTTATATGATATCTAGGTGATACAGCCTTTATGTGTCTTGTAGTTTATGTGACCTGTGTGATGTCTCAAAGCAGCTAGCAGATGGGCCACAGTTAGTCAAATACAATCACTATTAAGACTATGAGCCAAATTACTAGAGAGGAGAGCGGCACCTTCCCTGGAGGGATGGAGTCTCTCTTTAGCAGGTCAGGTCTACCCCAAAAAACCCATTCAGTGACACTAATCTACTATAAACCTCATCACCACGACGATGCAGGGAGGGGGCCAGAGCATCTTACAGTGTCTGACATTGTTTTTGCAAGTTCACACACCTCTTTAACAGTATCTTTAGTGATCTCCGACTGGCGAAGCCGGACATCATCAGTGCCAACATGAATAACAATTTTAGAAAATCTACATTTAGCATTAGCCAGCACTTGTAAATTTGATCTGATGACAGACGCTCTGGCACCCGAAATGCACTTAAAAATGGTGTCTGGAGTCTCTATTTCCACGTTCCTTACAAAAGAATCACCAATTATTAAGTGTAGAGAATCAAATGGAAACCCTAATAGGAACGGGAGAGTGGTGTCGCTTTGCTGAGCGAGTATGCCGCCGAGATGTCAGCCAAACGCCCTGCTGCGGGAGCTCTTCAGCCGGAACCAAAGTGTGTTGCTCGCTGTTCTACCCGCATCCAAAACAGTATATACTGGCTTCTCTTTCTTACTGACCTCCACTAGTGTTCAGATGCATTCCTCTTAACTTATTAAACTTCTCCATCAGCCTGACTAATTCCTTACATTTATCACAGGTAAATCCCTCACTACTGATGGAAGAAGCTATAGTAAATATGTGGCATGCAATGCAGGAAGAAATAACATGAGCGGACGCCATGACTTACCGCAATTGTTTGTTGTTGTGGTTGTTCTTGAGCGGCGAGGGTTTGAGATCGATGTGGTTCCTAATCAGCAGATGTTTGAGATTGATGCAATAATCCATGTAAAACACAGTGGAGAAAATGAATGCACGCAGTCGAGATGCGAGATGTAGACAAGCGGAAAAAAGAAAAGAAGAAACGGGTGAACGCAGTAAAATACACACAGTTGAAACAGTAGAAAAGTGGAAAAACCCAAAGCACGCAGTAAAATGGCAAAGGATAAAACGATGAACGTGAATAAGCAAGAATAAGCAATGCTAAGAAGGTTAGCAAGCTACAAACACAGACTCGTGCAGGTGCCGGCAGCAACCAGAACAGGAAGTGTTAGCAATACAGTATTCTCTAGCACTCCTGATAGTGTCACCCCCCTTCGATTAAAGAAAATTAAAGAAAAAAGCCCCACTCCATGGTACAATGATCACACTCATGCTCTCAAGAGAGCAGCTCAGAAAATGGAGTGCAAGTGGAAGAACACAAAATTATAGGTATTTCGTGGTGCATGGAAGGATAGTGTATGTAGCTACAGACAGGCACTAAAAGCTGCCAGGTCAGCAAATTTTAGCAAACTCATAAAAAATAACCACAACAATCCTAGATGTTTATTCAGTACTGTGGCTAAATTGGTTAGGAATATAGCATCGACTGAACCAGATATTCCATCGCAGCACAATAGTAATGACTTCATGAATTTCTTTACTGATAAAATTGAAATAATCATAAATAAAATTGGAATTATGCAATCGTCTGTCACAGAAAACAGTATCTCGTAATTTTCCTCATGAGCAACTTCAATCCTTCGCTGTCATAGGTCATGAAGAGCTAAAAAAACTTTGCGAAACATCAAAAGCCACATCATGTATGTTAGATCCAATACCAACTAAGCTCTTAAAAGAGGTATTCCCTGTAATCTCAGAACCTCTTCTTAATATTATTAACTCCTCACTATCATTAGGACATGTCCCAAGAAACTTTAAAATGGCAGTTATCAAACCGCTTATTAAGAAGCCACAGCTTGATCCTGGAGAACTGGCTAATTATAGACCGATTTCTAATCTCCCGTTTATGTCGAAAATACTACAAAATGTAGTGTCCTCCCAACTATGTTCATTTCTACAGAGAAAATGTTACAGAGAAACAATTTCAGTCAGGATTTAGGCCCCATCACAGTACAGAGACTGCACTTATCAGAGTTTCTAATGACTTGTTCTTATCATCTGATCACGGCTGCATTTCTCTTCTAGTGCTTTTAGATCTTAGTGCTGCCTTCGACACCATAGATCATGACATTCTCTTGAATAGTCTGGAGAATTATGTTGGCATTTATGGACTTGCATTAGCATGGTTTAGGTCCTATTTAGCAGACCGCTACCACTTTGTCTGTGTAAACGAGGAATTGTCAAATCAAACAAAAGTTAAGTATGGAGTGCCACAGGGATCAGTTTTAGGGCCTCTGCTTTTCTCCTTATTCCATGATTCCTGATAATATCTCCCAGGGGAAGCATATATAAGTTTCCACTGTTATGCTGACGATACCCAACTTTATATTTCTTTGAAATCTGACAAAATTTCACAATTCTCCTTGAATGTATCAATGAAATCAAAGATTGGATGGCCAGAAATTTCCTTCTACTCAATTCTGACAAAACAAAGGTACTAATTATTGGACCAAAAACCTCTAAAAAATAAGCAGCTATATCAAAATCCACAGAAGGAGGTAGATCATTTTCATATTTGTCTCCTAAACTATGGAATCGTCTGCCTAACACTGTTCGAGATGCAGACACACTCACTCAGTTTAAGTCTAGACTAAAGACTCATCTATTTAGCCAGACATACACCTAATTTATCCTTCAACTCACAATTAGGCTGCTTTAGTTAGGTCTGCCAGAACCAGAAACATTTCTCAGAAACATTTCTCATAATCTATAACTCTGCAATAAATTGAATGGCATCTACACTAATATTATTCTATTTGTTTCCATGTCTCAACCTCAGGATTCATATCCCAGAACAGGCCAGATCCAGCTCTGTTCCTGCTTGGTGTTGGACTCCACTGCTATGTGTGTCTGAGTGATGATGACTAAATGCAGCCGGTGCCAGCCAGACATCACTTCAATCTTTTATGATGGACTTCAGAGGGTGAACTGATGCCAACTCCAACCATAAGACATGGGATACTTCATATGCCATTGTCTGAACCTTGGACTTAGGATGGACCTCACCAAACCTCACCGAAATGACCTGCTGGTTGAACTGTGATGCACCTCACTGATGTCTGCCTGCATCACATTTATCTATTGATAGCCTATGTATTCAATTTTAAGAATGCAGCCCATGTTCAGACTGCAGGCAAATCTGATTTTTTCTCAAATCAGATCTTTTCAGGCAGACTGTCTGCACTATTAATTGCAAGTGATCAAATCAGATTTGTGCGTTCAGACATAACCAACCTATATGCATGGGTTGCTTTGGTAAGGACGTAGGCGTACCCACGTGACGATGCTTTTAAAACAGATGAAGGAAAAATGGAGGTGCATCATCTCGCTCTCCAAATAAGCGCCCTGTCCAGTCGCGGTGCAGAACTCCGCCGTCGCACAAAAAAACTCAGCGACGAGGAGACTGGTAAATATTGTGATGTTCTGTGCTGCAGTCACGGCCGGCTTATGAATACTTCCGGCATTTCCGTCACCGATTTTTGACGTCATCATTGTGTGTCGCATTAAGAGTGACGCAAAAGACCATTTTAAATCTGATTTGAACAGCCAGAGCATCCGAACTGAGATGCATCTGAAAAAAATCTGATTTAAATCACATTTGAAACCACCTCCCGATGTGGTTTGAATCAGATTCAGGAAAATCAAATTTCATATGGTTTTTTGCTGTCCAGACTATCAAAACTCATCTGGATACAATCTGGATATGCAAAAAATCAGATTCTTAGTGGCAGTCTGAACATAGCCATAGATTATCAATTAACTGCCAACAAAAGCCTTCATCAGCCAACTAACAAAGGACAATGCATCTATGTGAACTTCTGCAGTTAATCCAGGATGAACTTCAACACTTACTTAGTTTACTCATTTTAACCCATGACTTGCACTGCACATAAATAACTAATATTGTCATTATATTCATGATGTTAGTCAGAGGGGAACTGGCCCCCACAGTGAGTCTGGTTTCTCTCAAGGTTATTTTTCTCCATTAATCAACATCTTATGGAGTTTTGTGTTCCTTCCCACAGTCGCCTTCAGATTGCTCACTGAGTTTCTAAATTATTTTTATACACAATTTACAATCATATTAAATCAAACTACACAATGATGACTCTTAAGACTTTATAGATATTACAGTTTCATTTTCTGTTAATGCATGATTTCCTGTAAAGCTGCTTTGAAACGATGTGTGTTGTGAAAAGCACTATACAAATAAAAATGACTTGACTATAATAGAGGTGTTTAGATGTCATAAGATAGCATTGTGTGGGGAACAGGATGAAAAGTGTTTATGTTAAGTCATTGCTGTTGTAGCGCCTCTAGTGTTAATTTCACCACGAAACTGCTGCGATATGTATAACGAGCCACGTAAAAAATATTTTTCTGAAAACGTAGGTATAGTAACGTGATTCTATGAGACCAGGTTGGATCAACAAAGAAATCTGCAGATGTTTGGAGTTCAGACAGCCTTAGTTCTTGTGTCCTTCATTCTAGAGATGCAGCTGGACTGTCAAAGCTCATTAGATGTTTTTCACCAGAAGCATTAATTCAGTCGCATGACTTAGTTCTTGAGTGAAGATGCAAGCTGGTCACTGCTTCACTTATACCACACTGAAGTTGATGTTGATTTAGCAATCACTGAAAATATTCAATGTTCTAGAAAGAACCCCCCATCATCACAGGTCACAAAGTTACAACAACACAGAGCTGCGCAGATATCTACATGCCATGTCAACGGGCAGTTCAAATCATGCACGCTTCATGAAAATGATATCATAACTGCAGCCACATCGGTTTATCTGTGACACTTCTGTGCCATATGGACTCGATGAAACTCCAGTTTTCATTTCAAGCATTTCATAAAACATTATATTTAAATAAACAATACCATGAAAGAATAGCAAAACTCCTGCACACTCTTGTAGCTGGAAATTCTTCAATAGACAGCATAGAGCATTTTCAGGCATTTAAAAATAACAGTTTGATTAAATTTCATGTCTCTAACAAGGTAAAGATCTCCTGGTGGAAACGCTGCTATGTAATAAAGATTTGTGAGCTCAGTCATTGTGCAGGATTTGTTCGATCTGTTTCGTGGCAAGAGGTGTTGTCGCCGTATCTCACCTGTCAGGGTTCTGCGTGCACACGTGCATCTGCAGTAGAATGCGTTGTGTGAAGGTTTTGAAGCACTGGCCGCATTTCCATAGGTGCCAGTCGCTGAACTCTGAACTCAGCTGACTGGTGGACGTGGGACTCGCCAGCACGCGCTGGTTTTTGGAGCTCATCTGGTTTAAACCGGACTCGGTGTGGCTGCTCTTGTCCAGGAGGGAGAAGCTCCGTGAGCAGGACGACTGAGGAAACACCATCGAACGTGGCAAAACCAGAGAAGAGGATTTGGGACTCTTACTGAAGGGCTGAAGAGTTTCCTGACAGCTCATCGCCTCCATTACAGTAGACGGCACGTTCACTGTTTCACAAAACACAAACACAAGTCAGTGAGAATATGAACTCATGCAGACTACAAACACAACATGCCAATCACAGATGAAAACTGAATTGTCATAGAAGTATCAGTGTCACTGAAACCGATTGAGTCCACTTTTAATAGTCTTTTTGAAGAATTCATGATCATTATAGACACAAAAATCACAGTGAAATCTCCACAGCAAATAACATGAAATTGGAGAAGATTGGCTAAAATTAGTACTCAAAGTTTATTCCATGTAGATGGCAAAATATGAATAGTAAAAAAAAAGCTTTTTGAAGAAAGATGGGAACCAATTAATTTAGGCTCTGAAATTAAAAGTATAAGGAAGACAAAAAAGTGAGCAGTCAAATGGAATTGCTTAACTATGTCCTTTATTTTTATTTTTATTTTTATTTTTTCTCTCCTTTGTTTAAGCTTCTATGCACATGTGCATTACTGAATTGGAATCAAATTGAGTGAGGTACATGTACTTATATTTATTTTGTTATTTATTTATTATATCAGTATTATTAATGTATTTGCAGAATAATGAATGGGTGTGGGCAGAATTTAATTTCAAAATAAAAAAAACTGTTTTCCATTTGAATGATTCCAATATCAGTTCTTAAAATCACAAGAACAATCTTTTTTATGAATAATTTTTTTAACAGTCATTGATTAGTAAAGGGAACGTAATCAGCAGGACAAGAAAAAGCTGATTTATTTCAAAATATTAAAACAACAATAACAAGAAGATGAGGAAACCCCCTCATTGCTCTTTAGTAGCTTCGATATATATTATTGTATTATTCAGTGAGGACCAGTCATTTATGTATTTTTATGTTGCATTTCATGAATTATTTCAGTTTTCTTGAAGTTTTTAACAGCAGTATCAAGTATTCAAGTACTGCTTTCTTCATTTGCATCTTTGATCTATTGTTTTTGTAATTTGTTCTTTACTTTTTACTAAACATGCACATTATATCTGAAATACAGCGTACCCAAATGAATCGGAATCCAATCGGGAATTCTGCACTACAGACAGAAAACAATGCTAAAGGAAAATAATAAAATAGTACTAATTATATAATTATATAATAGTTAATATAACAAAATAAATGTACTTAAAAGGGAGAAGAAACCGCTTCCCATATCTGTTGTTGTTGACTCTCCAGTATTTTGGCACTTGGTAGAAGTTTTCAACATGGACAGGTTGTGTGTCATAAACTCATTTGACTTAAAGGGTTCATTCACCCAAAAATGAAAATTCTCTCATCATTAACTCACCCTTGTAATATCCCAGATATTTATGACTTGCTTTCTTCACCAGAACACATTTGAAGAAAAATTGAAAAATATCTCAGCTCAGTAGGTCCTTATAATGCAAGTGAATGGAGATTTCTCTTATGAAGCTCCAAAAATCACAGACAGTCATCATAAATGTCATCCATATGAGTCCAGAGGTTAAATTAATGACTTCTAAAGGGGCACAATCACTTTTGGTGCAATATTCAAGTACTTTTTAACTATAAACCATCACTTCCGGTAAGCAGCGGCATGAGCGTGACATAATCGCATTGGCACGTGAGAACTGACACACGTGCATCACAGCCAGAAGAGCAGCGCTGTTTACAAGTGAGGAGGAGGAACGCTGAACAGAAGCTTCATTGGTTTTAGTTTAGATCTGTATTTATCCATTTCTTTACTCATAATGGTGTGTTTGTGTGCTTATCCTGGATGTCTCAACCGAGAGGAGAACGTGAGATTACGTCCTTAACATGCCAACGCGAATACATCACATGAGAGCAGTGGCGGATTTAGGCATGGGTGGCATTGGCAGTTGCCCAATGTCTCCCCCCGGTCAACAACATTGGGAGCATTCTCATTTACAATCACCAACCCCCATGCACATGGTCAACAACTTTGGGGGCGTCTTGAATCCTTTCGCCCAGGGTGCCATACATGCTAGAACCGCTACTGCACGAGAGACCGTGTGATCTCCACCCTCTCATGAAACTTACCGGAAGTGATGGATTATAGTTAAAAAGTCCTTAAATATTGATCTTTTTCACACTTTGTCACTTTAGAAGACATTAATTTAACCTCTGGACTCATATGGATGATGTTTCTGCTGACTGTCTGTGATTTTTGGAGCTTCATAAGAGAAATCTCCATTCACTTGCATTTTAAGGACCTGCTGAGCTGAGATATTTTTCTATTTTTCTTCAAATTTGTTCTGGTGAAGAAAGAAAGTCATAAATATCTGGGATATTACAAGGGTGAGTAAATGATGAGAGAATTTTCATTTTTGGGTGAATTATTCTTTTAACAATAAACAATGTTGGATCCGTTGTAAAATCTAGATCCTAAAACAAAACCAGTTGAGAACCACTGACCTACAGCATCCACATCCACACTAATATGTTTTTGGATGAAAACTCTGGGGCTATTTACACTTGGTCACTTCATGCATTGATACAGATCAGATAATAAGCACATTCTATGTACACTCCGCCAGACGGATATAAATCCAATCTTCAATTCCCATGTTACATGCAAATAAAACAAAGTTTACATTCATGATTTAAATTCGCTGCCTTGCATTAGCATAAAGATGTGATTTACTGTCTGATTCCAAGTGACTTTGCCGCGCGCTGGTATCTGTGTGTGTGCGTGTGGTTAGGGTTAGGTTAAGGTTACCTAACCCTAATAGTTCTATTGTTACAATGAAGATGAACTCACTTCTACAGACAAGAGTTTCATATGAAACTACATTCAGTACGGCAGAAAAACACTTCCATACAGTTAAACCACATACCACATTCTTCATCACGCAACACGCTGTGTACATAAACATCACATTACCCGACTGTAAGAAGAGACATGTGGGAGACCGACAGACCTTTCTGATTTAATAAAGCAGGCGCATTGAACGCAATAAAACATGAAGTGTGCATCACATGTTTGATCGTTGCTGAGCGTCAGGCCATAGAAGTCAGATTAAACTGAATGTTGCATTTTGAAAACACACAAAGATTGCAGCCCAGCGTGTGGAGCGATGCACGGCGAGGATATTTCAGGATTCGGGAAGAAAATCACTGTTTACTGCTTTGATACATGTTAGTAGTCTAACAACTAACCTGCTCAAATAACCAGCTGGTCACCAGCATGTGTTATTTTGTGGATGTTGGAGAGCTGGTGTCCCCCCCCTCCCCAAACTTCTTACAGTAACAAATGTAACCAGCAAAACTTCTTTAGTCTACGAATAAGCCTTGATGGTTTTTGCCAAGTTCAGCTTTTTGCTGATCCACCAGCTGCACCAGCACTAAACCAGCATGGAAATTCAGGGTAGGCAGTTGTAAAAAAGCAAGACATTTCAGAAAAACACAACACTAGTTTTTCATATTCACTGCTTCACAATAAAAGAATGCAACTTCAAGATTTATTAATTGTTTTCAGAACAAACAACAGGGATGAAACAAACGGCAGTTGTGTCTGCAAAAATTACGATTTAAAAGCTTTTTCCCCACAGTTAGAAGTGTTTTTGATGCATTAAACACACACAAAAAAATAATAAATCATGAATGAAATGCATCTCAACAGCTTTTAGTTTTGGGCCAGTTTTAATCCAGTGTTTCAGTTTGACGGCATTCTCTGTGCCATAACAAACTCAACTGAAGACTTGTTTGTCTTGTTCTCTCAATGTTCTCCTCGCAGTATTTCTAGCATTTACAGCATCACATCTATCAACTCTTATGACACACTTTAGAGGAGAGTTTGGAAGGAGAGAGACTTCTCTAAACACAACACAACCAGACTGAAGTCATAAAATCGGTCTCATGTAAACACTGAGCTGTCAGACGCCGTCTCAACTCCAGGATTTCTACTGGCCGGCGAACTCGACAGAAATAAGACTGAACAGTATGGTGCAAGTGCGGGTTTATATTGAGAAAATAAATTATTACTTCAGAAGTCAATACAGATGCACTGCAGAATGTTTCATGAATTCCTGGGAAACTAAAATACCGTTGACCTAATATACACCAGCGTCGCTGCTAAACATCGAAATCTGTGATGTGGGTTAAAATTTCCAAGGCCAAAACTGACACAAAGCCAGTGTAGAACGATCATGAACTTTCAATATTAAAAGATATACAGTCCTGTACTGGAAACGGAAAACTATTCCGGGTCAAGTTTGTCCATGTAGCACCGACCAAACATTATGACAAACAGCTGTGATAGATACGTGAAATATCATAAACACACAAGCATCGCTGATTCAACATTTGAGCCGTTTTACACGTTTTACTGCATGTTAGTAGTCACATGTATGTACAGAAAACATTAATGCATCTTAAATATCTGTACTGGCAAACATTTTTGATAAGACGTGAAACAGATAGAAAGAGACTCTTACAGTTTTCGTCTTGTGCGACGCACTGCAGCGGGATCCCGAAGAAAGATGTATAACTGTCGTTATACCAAACCAGCAGTTCAGTTCCACGAGGAATATCAGAACACGCCCGGTAGAATATACATGATCTGAAATACAAGCAAAGACATTGAGAACATTAAAACCTTGATTTGTGACAACTGTTCAAATTACAGGTAAATAACACTGTGTAACAAATGTATTTTTATTTTATTTTTGGTTCCTGGGTAGTAAGTGTTCTTTCCTAATTGCTAATGCCTCAAAAGTATAGAAAATGGCTATTATTCCCCACAAACTTTGCTATTGTGACCAGGACAGTGATATTATGAAATGTACCTATTTTCCAGAACATTCCAGATAGATTCATTGCTGAGTAAACTTGGAGTAACTTCTAGAACTTTCTAGAACTTTCCAGTAATATAAATAGTAGTATAGATACAGGGGCCTTAAGCCCACCAGTTCAGTTTAGTTCCAGCTGTCTAAGTGGATACATATCAAGACATTGTGTGACGCCTTAAAGTATGATGAGTATGGCTGGGAGGTCATAGCAGACTTCAGAATGGTGGCATTCCTGATGGGTCTCCAAGGTGGTTTCTCTGCTATCTTTGCCTTTGGGACAGCAGGGACACCAAGGCGCACTACCACAGGCAGGACTGGTCACAGCGGACCGAGTTCTCTGTGGGGAGGAACAACATCAAGTGGGAGCCCCTGATGGACCCACGGAAGGTGCTGATGCCACCACTGCACATCAAACTGGGCCTTATGAAACAATTTGTCAGAGCTCTAGATAAGGAGTCGGCAGCCTTCAAGTACCTTCAAGACTTCTTCCCTAAGCTGTCTGAGGCAAAGGTCAAAGCCGGTGTCTTCGTCGGACCACAGATAAAGAAGATCCTGGAGTGCAATGAATTCCCCAAGAAGCTCACTAGTAAGGAGAAAGCGGCTTGGAACAGCTTTGTCGCAGCGGTTCGAGGCTTCCTGGGAATCACACGGCTGAAAACTATGTGGAGCTGGTTGAGACTCTGGTGAAGAACTATGGCACAATGGGCTGTAGGATGTCCCTCAGAGTCCATATCCTTGATGCTCATCTTGATAAATTCAAGGAGAACATGGGAGCGTACTCGGAGGAGCAAGATGAGAGCTCTTCCATCAGGATATACTGGACTTTGAACGCCGCTACCAAGGACAGTATAACGAGAATGTTAATTTGGATTCATATGTAGTTTTTTCTGACTTTATGTGAACGAAAAGACACACATTCGCCCGTTTTCTCATTGGAAATAGGTACATTTCAAAATATCAAAAAGCAAAGTTTGTGGGGAATAATAGCCATTTTCTATACTTTTGAGGCATTAGCAATTAGGAAATAACACTTACTACCCAGGAACAAAAATTGTGTTACATAGTTTAACCCCTTTTATTCCCTTCAGAAAATAAACGAGAAGAAAAAGCATCTCATGTTTAATGAATAGAATGAAATCTGCAGGTTCCCTTCCCCCCCCCCCACGTATGATAGCTCATATCTTAAAAATGAATGATTTTTGCCATACTTCTACATGAGCCATTTATACAATCAATAAATATTTTGCCTATTTTTTTATTTATTTTTTTTTAAAGATTTATGTGTTTCAATTTCATAACAAAATTCTATTAAATTGAATTGTTTAATTTTTAACAATCTTAATAATACTTTAAATATCTATTTTTTATTTTATTTATTTTTTATTTATTTTTTTGTTAAAGATTACTCAATTCAGTTTTGCGGAGTGTAAGATTAAAAGGTTTTTCACAATTTTATCCATCTTGAGCGGAGAACCGAACTAACCCTAATCCCTAACTCTACTGGAACTCCACGCTTCACCTCAAACCCTAATTTAATTTGACCCAAACTTTAACCTTAATCTAACCCTTCTGCTGAACAAAGCAGTGCTTTAACTGACAGACATAAACACTATGTTTCATCAGAGGAGCCGTGACCTGAGGAGAAAAAGCTACAAATATTTGACAATAAGCTCTTTGGTCTTTGCTGAAGTGCTGAGATCAGTGAATTTGATTAATTCTTTCCACCACGACATCAAAATAAAACAAGCGCCGAGCCCATAAATAAAAAACATCTCGTAACCCACAGGAGAGAAAACACGGCATGAGAAACACACGGCTCTAGCATGTTCTTTATCCCCTCAGTTCGGCTTCACTCAATGTAAACACTGGAACACACAAATAAATGTAGTGGGACTCAATGAGTCGGCGTGGCGCTGAGAGAGGCCTGTTTTCCGAGCGATGGGTGGTCTCGCACACTTTCAGAATGTAAACCAACACTGTCTCTTACACGCCTGCCATGACTTCCAAAATGTGCACATCAAAGGCCAGTTTTCCCCTCCGTCTTGGATAACATTCCCCGCGATGACATGTATTTAGTATTGTGGTTGGATGACTCATAAAGACAGCGGCAGGGCGTCCCAGCGCACATGCCAATGAACATTATTGTCAGCACGAAACAACAGTGGCTCAAGATTCATCCATCACGAGCTGCTTTGAAGAGAATTCCAATCAGATATTGCAAATCAAAACATATGAAAGTGGATCCAGCGGCTGGACGAAACATGTCAGCCTACAACACCGTCTCGTCCCGATCATGTGCTCACAGGGGAACATCTCCACCCTCCTTCAAATCAAGAAGCTCACAATCTCACAATCAAAAGCACAGCAGATTTGTCCTTCTGTAAAGCATCAACTGTAGACACACATCCACTCACACTGGCTCATTTCCAGTGTTAGTTTTTTCACCATTTTTTGTTTTAGTCACAGTTTGATGAAAATGCCTTTTAAATTCACTCAATATTTCGTCATATTAATTCATTTCAGTCAGTTTTACTCTGACGAAAATTACATTTAATTTTAGTCAACAAACATAATATCTTTTAGTTGATAATTATGTGCAAAATGGACAAAAAAGTGTCAAACTTTAAACAAATATTCAAGCATTTTCTAATTTAAACATATATAAATATACATACTGTCCTTGTGAAAAACCTGAGATCCTGAAATAATAATGAACAGACTGAAGTATAAGATACGTTTTTTTAGAAATGATCCGACTGTATTCTGAATTCTTCATGCTTTAGAGACTTTTTCCATTAAGGAATATTACATTGTGTGTTTCTTACAGAACGGAGTATTCACAACACCTGCAACGCAAATTACACGTATTCTGACTAGCGTGTCACTTAGTTCAAGTTCACCTGTTCATTCACTTGATTATCTGTGCAGATGTAAGTTGTAATATCACATATACTGTATGTTGTGCACATAATGATTAATCTGGTGCATTTGAATGAGTTATTTACCCCGTTTTGAAGAGGTTCATTTTACCGGTGTTCGTTGTGTTTAACTCACGCAGCTCAAGCGGAGAAATCCACGAGAAATCCATATCTAATATCGTCTTCTATAAACAGATTCTCTGGATGTTTCTGCATCTGTATATTTCTTGCATTGTTATTTAAAGGAATATTTCAGGTTCAGTACAAGTTAAACTCATTCGACAGTATTTGTTGCATAATGTTGATTACCACAAAAATTAATTTTGACTCGTCCCTCCTTTTCTTTAATAAAAGCACAAATGTGTGTTCCAGTGAGACACTTACAATGGAAGTCAATGGGGTCAATCTGTAAACATTAAAATACTCACTGTTTCAAAAGTATAGACACAAGACATAAACAATATGTGTGTTAACATGATTTTACTGTGATTAAATCACTTACTAACCGCATCTGTGGAAAGTTATAGACAATTTAACTACTTCGTTGCCATGACGACCTAACGCCTAAAACCTAAAACGACCGTATAAACGACAATTTAAACAACTTTACAGCTCATATAATACATGAGTTTTAACAGTATAATTCATTGTAAGTGCTTTTATAAAATTATAAGCTTCACATTTCTGCCTTTAAACCCTCCAAAAATTGACCCCATTGACTTCCATTGTAAGTGTCTCACTGGAACACACATTTGTGCTTTTTTTAAAGAAAAGGAGGAACGAGTCAAAATTATTTTTTGTGATAATCAATATTATGCCACAAATACTGTCGATTGAACTGAACTTGTATTGAATCTGAAATATTCCTTTAATAACTTGCAGTATAATTTTTATCTCGTCATATTTTCATCATAAGCATGCTTTAATTATCGTCATGATGTGCCTTTTTTGTCTCGCCTTCATTATCGTTGATGAAATCAAAAAATCCTTTGTAAACGAGCTTCTCTCATGAACCCGTTTAAAAGAGCTGGTCAGAAGAGAAGGGTTTGGGTGAAAAAGGATTGAATTTGTGCTTTGTTTCTGACCTAAAGTGATCATATCACTTCAGAAGACATGGATTAAACCAGTGGAGTGATTATCAGTTTTGGGTGAACTATTCCTTTAAAATTAGAAATTTTAATTCGAGTTGAATTCAAGATAAAAATGCACATTCGAAATCATATTGAATGTGCATTTGAATTTTAGATGTGTTGATGATGGTTTAGATGGAGGTTTTGGGCCGTTGCATCTTTTAAACGCTAAAAGAGTTCGATTTGGAAAAGTGCGTCTTGAGATCCCAGCGTTCTGTCGTGCTCCATCTAATGTCCTGTTTGAACAGCCGCTATTGCAGCGCTGGACTCGTGCTGGACTCATCAGGTCGAGTCTGAGTCGTAAATGCCGTTTCACAACAGAGTTACTATCGGGAATTATACTATCATACATACAACTGTGATTACTGAAAAACACGATGTACCGTCGGTATTTTGAAGCTTGATGACCACGTAAGTACTGTGGCATCAGAATACTGTGTAATAACAATAAGTTAACATAGAACTGTCTATTGAAGCGTTTATTTTCCCATTTTACTTTTTAACTTAAGTTTTGAGAATATGAACTAGCTAAAACGATCTGGTGATCACTGATGTCTTTTTTTTTCCCCTAACAGAAATAATGTCTTTAAAAGTCCAACATGATTCACATTTTGGTAATATTTAAGTGAAAAATTGTGCTTTAGGGCTGAGAAAAGAAATTACAGAGAGTTTGACTCGCGAGTTTAGATGGGTCAGTGTCGTGTGATTGGTGACCCTATCAGAACAGACCTGTGCTCCATTATTGGGTCGTGACTGGCTAGTTTAGAACCACTGGTTTAGTGTTTAGTTCAGAGACTATTTAGTAGAGACGGACCACTTCTATTAAAATCATGGGAGAAATTGGAACACCCAACGGCTGTAGAAAGGAAGAGCCAATCACCTTTTAGATACAGACATCACCTGTCAATCAACTTGCTAATTCGAGATTTCGGTCTTTCCCTATTCAAGTAGACAGGAGCTGTACTGGCATGACTGGAAATAACCTCCCAAGAGCGTCGCAAAGATGACCAACAGTGGACTGACTTGTTAGAAAGACTTTGACTGGATTCAGATCATTCAGGGTCTGGTAGAAATGCTTTCACTCATCTCAGACGTGTGATATACAGTCGTGTGTACCGTACCTGTACTGCACCACCATCATGTTCTGCTCTCCACAGTGTCTGGCACATCGTACGTATCTCATCCAGCTGGATTTACTGGGTTCATTACCGTCAAGAAAGTGCTGTAACGTGCCCTCCTGATCATAAATCTGAAAGAGAAACATTTACCAAACCATCAGAAGTACTGTCAACAAACAACAATTCATCTGCCGTTTAGACACTTCATATCTTGATTAATTTTTTACTGTATGGTTTGGTTCTGCTATATACAAATTTAACCAAAAAAGGGAAAATAAATGCAGTGGAACACAGAGAATAAACTTGGCATTGGATTTGCTTTCTTTATCTTAGTCTTAATTCTCACCACGGCTTCTGTTTGTGATGATTTATGACATTTATTTGTGGGTTACTGATATTTCATCTTTATAAAAGTTCATTAGACACACATTGCAGAGATGTGAACACACAAAACACGAAGAGCATCGAGCATGATATAAAGACAGTGTACTGTAGATTGATTGTCTCAAGATTGCTGACATTATAAAACATCTCTATAGCAGACGTCATTGGAGCGTATCTGACCCCTGTGACCCCGCGTGTCCGCTCTCATTCCTCTGTTTTAACCTCATGTTTTTTGTGGAGCTCCAGTGATGGTTTGACTAACATCTCCTGTTGTGTTTAAAGAAGAAAGTGAGTCGTACAGGTTTGGAATAAAGTGAGGGTGGGAAAATTATTTTTGGAGTGAACTATTCCTTTAAGGGGTTTATTGTGTAGGCATCTGCTCTCGAGATCTGACTGGAGTCCCTCCTACAATATAACTCTATGGGGGTTTTTTCAGGTGAAGTGTGATCTGTTAGTAAAGTAACAGCACACCTCTCCTCAACGACACACATGATTTGAGGGATCACTGTTTCATGCTGTTATTCTACAGACATGGTTCACAGTTTACAAAATCCCTAAACCAAGATCAAAACTGAAACAACATCCACCAAACTTCCGACCTAACTGATCGCACAGTGGACAATACGAAAAATCCCATAGACTTAGTTGGCCAGATTGAACATTCTGTCAATGTGTCACACTGCGCTTAACCCCGGGTTATCTTCATTCTAAACCCCGCTTTAACCCCGGGTAAAGCAATGTTCCACACTTGTCATTTTGAAAGGGGGTCGTCCAATCATTGTCCAAATAATAACATTAACCTGGGGTTTACGAATGCACAGTGTGAAACATCGGAACATGAATACCCAAGATTAATTATTAATCCAGGGTAAAGAATGAACAGTGTGAAACATGAATCAGGCAACCCAGGATTCAGAAGGGTTTAGAATAACCCGGGGTTAACGATTTCAAGTGTGAAAAGCCCTTATGAGCATTAGTAGTGACGCTTGACTAAGCAAACACCAGTAATAATATCTCTGTGAGCATTATTCAGCATACTGTTTCAGTATAAACTGCATTTACCATCGATGTATTTACTGTCTCACAGTGTAATATATGGGAACGCACAGAAAACTCATTGTGATTGATAGACATCACTGTGATCTACTGCTCGCAGTCAGTCAGGCAGATTTGTTATGACTTTGAGTTAGAATTACCATAAACAGGCCATAAAGGTGATTTATATGATTTAATCCTGACTGTAACGCAAACGGACAGACCAGCTGCTCATCTGACATCACTCGCATTTACTGACAGCTGGAAAACTGATTTAAAGGGACAGTTCACCCAAAAATGAAACTTCTGTTATCAGTTACTCACCCTCATGTCATCCTAGATGTGTATGACTTTCTTTCTTCTGCTGAACACAAATGAAGATTTTTAGAAGGATATTTCAGCTCTGTAGGTCCATACAATGCAAGTGAATGGTGACCAGACCTTTGAAGCTTAAAAACGCACATAAAGGCAGCATAAAAGTAATCCATAAGACTCCAGTGGATACATTAATGTGTTCTAAAGTGATACAATCACTTTGGGTGAGAAACAGGTTATTATTTAAGTCCTTTTCCCTGTAATAGTTTACTTCCGGTTGCTCTCCAATGCACGTCCATGAGTGGAATTAGTTTGCGCTGCCTCTCCTGTGATGTAAGCGTGCTGGCATGTTCAAATGCAAAACCAATGAAGCTTGTGAACAGCATCCTCTTGTAAACAAATCAAGCTGCACTTCCAGTTGTATCCTGTAAGTTCTCGCGTAAACATACCAACTTGCTTAAGTCACGCGAGAGGCAGCGTAACATGATTCCCCTCATGGACATGCATTGGAAAGTGACCGTAAGTAAACAATTATAGTAAAAAAGGATTTAAAGGGATAGTTCACGCAAAAATAAAACTTCTCTCATGATTTACTTTAAGCCATCCCAGATGTGTATGACTTTCCTTCTTCTGCAAAACTGAAATGAAGATTTTTAGAGGAATATTTCAACTCTGTAGGTCCATACAATGCAAGTGAATGGTGACCAGAACTTTGAAGCTCCAAAAAGCACATAAAGGCAGCATAAAAGTACGACTCCAGCGGTTTAATCCATGTCTTCAGAAGTGATATGATAGGTGTGAGTGATAAACAGATCAATATTTAAAGGATTAGTTCACCCAAAAATGAAAATACTCTCATGATTTACTAACCTTTAAGCCATCCCAGATGTATGTGACTTTCCTTCTTCAGCACAACCCGAAATGAAGATTTTTATAAGCACATTTCAGCTCAGTTTATCCATACAATGCAAGTAAACGGGTGCCATTAGACTGCTGGCTGTTTAACGGTCCAAAAGTCATATTTAGGCAGCATAAAAGTAATCCAAAAGACTCCAGTCGATCAATTAATGTCCTCTGAAGCAAATCGATAGGCTGGTGTACAAACCGATAATTAAAACTTTATTAACTTTTAAAAATCACTTCCTGCCAGCAGTTGACGCATTAGAGACGTAAGTGCAATGGCACGTTCACGCGAGAAGTCAGAAGCACGTGCTTTGTATACAACAGAGGAACGAACGTCACACGAGAGTTAGTTCATTTCAAACAGAAATACAGCGCTAAGCGGAAGCAGCAATTTAAAGTTCAAAACGTTTTAATTATCAATTTGTTTCTTACACCAACCTATCGATTTTTGGGTGAACTATTCCTTTAAATATTGATATGTTTCTCACCCACACCTATCATATCACTTCTGAAGACATGGATTAAACCACTGGAGTCTTATGGATTACTTTTATGCTGACTTTGTGCTTTTTGGAGCTTCAAAGTTCTGGTCACCATTCACTTGCATTGTATAGACCTACAGAGCTGAAATATTCCTCTAAAAATCTTCATTTGTGTTCAGCAGAAGAAAGAAAGTCCTACACATCTGGAATGGCATGAGGGTGAGTAAATGATAACAGAATTTTCATTATTGGGGGAACTGTCCCTTTAAAAGCAAAAAATGATGTACAAACAAATAAACAGCTACTTCAATGCAAATCCAAAAACTTTCAGTGGAATTGTATTTACAAATCAACCCAGAATGGTGCAAATATTTATTTTCTTACAGAGTGTTTTTGTCTTATTTTCTGGTAAAAAATAAAATTAAAATTAAAATATTCGAGAAGCAGAATGACGTAAGATATTAAGATTTTGTATGTCATTTTGTTTTTTCCAGTAAAAATAGCTTCTTAAAATTCTTAAAACAAGACAAAAATATTCATTAAGAAAATTATTTTTTTGCATTGTTAGAATTTTCTTTTAATTATATCCTGGACACTCTTTTTTGTGTAATGAAAGTAAATGAAGACTAAGTCTGTCAAACTCCAAAATCACAAAAAAACACCATAAAAGTATCATAAAAGTAGTGTGTACTGTAAAAAAACATTTACTTACGGAGTATTTTTGTCTTATGTTCCAGTAAATACAGGTGCATCTCAATAAATTAGAATGTCGTGGAAAAGTTCATTTATTTCAGTAATTCAACTCAAATTGTGAAACTCGTGTATTAAATAAATTCAATGCACACAGACTGAAGTAGTTTAAGTCTTTGGTTCTTTTAATTGTGATGATTTTGGCTCACATTTAACAAAAACCCACCAATTCACTATCTCAAAAAATTAGAATACATCATAAGACCAATAATAAAAAAACATTTTTAGTGAATTGTTGGCCTTCTGGAAAGTATGTTCATTTACTGTATATGTACTCAATACTTGGTAGGGGCGCCTTTTGCTTTAATTACTGCCTTAATTCGGCGTGGCATGGAGGTGATCAGTTTGTGGCACTGCTGAGGTGGTATGGAAGCCCAGGTTTCTTTGACAGTGGCCTACAGCTCATCTGCATTTTTTGGTCTCTTGTTTCTCATTTTCCTCTTGACAATACCCCATAGATTCTCTATGGGGTTCAGGTCTGGTGAGTTTGCTGGCCAGTCAAGCACACCAACACCATGGTCATTTAACCAACTTTTGGAGCTTTTGGCAGTGTGGGCAGGTGCCAAATCCTGCTGGAAAATGAAATCAGCATCTTTAAAAAGCTGGTCAGCAGAAGGAAGCATGAAGTGCTCCAAAATTTCTTGGTAAACGGGTGCAGTGACTTTGGTTTTCAAAAAACACAATGGACCAACACCAGCAGATGACATTGCACCCCAAATCATCACAGACTGTGGAAACTTAACACTGGACTTCAAGCAACTTGGGCTATGAGCTTCTCCACCCTTCCTCCAGACTCTAGGACCTTGGTTTCCAAATGAAATACAAAACTTGCTCTCATCTGAAAAGAGGACTTTGGACCACTGGGCAACAGTCCAGTTCTTCTTCTCCTTAGCCCAGGTAAGACGCCTCTGATGTTGTCTGTGGTTCAGGAGTGGCTTAACAAGAGGAATACGACAACTGTAGCCAAATTCCTTGACACGTCTGTGTGTGGTGGCTCTTGATGCCTTGACCCCAGCCTCAGTCCATTCCTTGTGAAGTTCACCCAAATTCTTGAATCGATTTTGCTTGACAATCCTCATAAGGCTGCGGTTCTCTCGGTTGGTTGTGCATCTTTTTCTTCCACACTTTTTCCTTCCACTCAACTTTCTGTTAACATGCTTGGATACAGCACTCTGTGAACAGCCAGCTTCTTTGGCAATGAATGTTTGTGGCTTACCCTCCTTGTGAAGGGTGTCAATGATTGTCTTCTGGACAACTGTCAGATCAGCAGTCTTCCCCATGATTGTGTAGCCTAGTGAACCAAACTGAGAGACCATTTTGAAGGCTCAGGAAACCTTTGCAGGTGTTTTGAGTTGATTAGCTGATTGGCATGTCACCATATTCTAATTTGTCTGAGATAGTGAATTGGTGGGTTTTTGTTAAATGTGAGCCAAAATCATCACAATTAAAAGAACCAAAGACTTAAACTACTTCAGTCTGTGTGCACTGAATTTATTTAATACACGAGTTTCACAATTTGAGTTGAATTACTGAAATAAATGAACTTTTCCACGACATTCTAATTTATTGAGATGCACCTGTATGTTAAACATCGTTAAAACAAGAAAAAAAGACTTGAGAAGCAGAATGATGTAAGTTATTATGTCTTGTTTTCAAAGAAATCGAACAAAATTAATTCTCATAACGAGAAAAAACTATTTGCCAATGGAGTGTTTTTTTTTTTTTCTTAACCCACTGGCAAATGGTTTTTCTCGTTATGATAATTAATTTTGTTCGATTTCTCTGAAAACAAGACAAAATATCTGAAGTGAATGTATCTTTTAAAAAAATATATATATATTATATTTTTGCAGGAAAACGAGTAAAAAATTCTGTAAGGAAATAATTCTTTGCATTAAACACAGATTCATCTACATTACAGTATCAATTAAACGGTTGGCATTGTAAATATTCCCTCAGACATTAAGAAGCTGGCCTTTACATGATCAGTTTCATAAAATCTCTGATCTTGCGATGTCTCTACATGCTAAACAACAACTTTATAATATATCGACATTTCAGTTTATTACACATATGAACTCTGTCAGTATTGTTGCTGTGAACCGTTTATTTCTCAGTGGAGATATCGATCCAGCAAATGATCACGATAATCAAGAAAACTGCCTAATTTATAAATTCCCGTATGCAGTGTTTGAATGAGTTAGTGCTGATGAGTGAATCTGAAGTGAAATGTGTTTTAGTGTGTTTATGACACCAGATGGGGATATTTCTGATGGACTAAACCGGACAATCCGACTGAAGGAGGTCTACATCACATCCCCTCTGTAATGAGTCAAGCCTGCAGGTCTCAGTGTCCCTCGTCCTGCTATTGATCGCACCTGACGGAGGTCTGTCACTGCGTTACTTACTACTCAATCTCTCCAGACGACATTTACACCTCAGTGATTGGACCCTGTCACTGACTGAAAGCAGTAAATAGCCTTTGACCAGCGCAACGTCAATGACCGGCCCACGGAGAAAGAGAACGCACGGGAGACAGTCTGGCTGACAGGCGCTTGACCTCTTGACCTCATTACAGTGGGTAAATCAGGACCCAGCAGCCCTTAAACTCAACCAAGACCCGTGCAGAGATCGCTCAAAGCTTCCAGTGCTCGAGGAGAGACGAACACTTTAACTAATGGTGCCGCGACGAGTTATCACATGAAACACTTACAGGTCATGAGGCGAGAGGTTTGAGCATGTAAATGGTGCAGTTGTGCGCTGATGCGGTCTGCATGCGTCTCTGGAGGTGATAGCGGCGCTCCTTATCGCTTCAGCCGTATTAAAACACTCTCTCAGTCGCTGGCCTCATCTGCGTCTCACTTTATCAGCTTCGTGCCAGAAACTCTTTCAGCTTATTGTTCATGTTTAAAAGAAGTCAATGAGCTCTTTGTGTATTTACTGACTGTGAAATGTAATTAGGCTCATTTCATTACACACTCAGGAAAAAGAGAAAACAGTATTATTCATTGAAAGAGACCAACACTGTTTAGCGTCTTAATACGCCTGTGGATCGACATGAAACACTTCATTTTGAGTGACTTTCAAGACACTTAATCATCAAGATTAAAGAAGTATTCTAAGTTCAATACAAGTTAGCTCAATCAACAGCATTTGTGGCATTATAAATGTGTGTGTTAACATGATTTTAGTGTGATAAAATCACTTACTAACCTTTCCTGTGTAAAGTTATGGCCAATTTTACAACTTGTTTGCCATGACAATAAAACACAACCAAAAAAATTACGATTTAATCAACTTTACAGCTCAAATAACACACAAGTTTTGTCAATTGACCCCATTGACTTCCACTGTAAGTGTCTCACTGGCAGGGGCGGGTTTACGATTTCTGAGGCCCCAAGCAACCAACCAACCCGGGGCCCCATTTTGAAAAATGTCGCTAAAAAAATGACAAAATTGATTTTAAATCATCAGCCGTTGTAGCCAAGTACATTCAAAATGTTTAATGAAATACAAATCTAGTTAAAGATAATTAATGCAAGTTTTCCAGTTTTTCCACAATACAGTGATAAAAAAGCAATATTAACTACATATATGTTTACAATGTGTGTGTGTGTGTGTGTGTGTGTGTGTGTGTGTGTACAGGGTGTGCAGAACTTACAGTATATATTAATATTATAACCCAACAATTATTTATTGTTATCTAGATTGTCATTATAATATGATACAGTATTATTATTATTATTACTTTGAGGATTTGTATGTTTCTGTCTTATTTACTTTCCCAGCATATATTCTAATGCTGCAGTGTGTTGTTCATCATGATGCAAAAGGCTGTATTTTATGAAAGCATCGTAGGTAACATTCGTTACAGTAACAGTAAACACACAAGCACGGCGGCCCCTCAGCACACAGAAAAAACATTGCTGTTTATCAAGCGCTGAAACATTGCTTGGTGCAGAATAATCTGGAATAATGTTTAAAATGGTAACAGTCACCTCTTTGCAGCCTGAACTTATTCAGAACATAAAATCTTTGTGACACCTGCGCTAAAAACAGTCTAGACGCAGCGCAACGAATGAAACAGAACGCAGGTTATTTTTAACTTGACACAGCGTCTAAAAATGTGCCGGTCCTGCGTGAGACACTGAAGAAACAGCGAGACGCAGTACAGCAATCAAGGATGTTCATCCAGCGCGTTTACATAGAAAAACAATGGGGAAACAGAGTAGACGCACGCAAAAACACTTCGGAGTGAACGGCCCCTAACTCGTCGCGTATCTGTGTGAGCGCGCGTGGGCGAAACAAGTTCGGAAGGCCTGTATATTTTTTCATAAATTACAAACCCGAACGAAAAGTCCTACTGACCCGAACCCAGCGGCTTCATGAACCGCTCTGAGACCGCAGATAACAGCATATTCGCATGTTTACCCAGAACAACATGTCACCCCTCATGCGGTTTTTGCAGAGCTTTCCTACTCAGGCCAGGGGGCCCCCAACGTCCGGGGCCCCATGCAATTGCGTGGTTTGTGTGGTGGTTAAAGCCGTAAGTGTCTCACTGCAACACAGATTTGTGCTTTTTTTAAAGAAAAGGAAGGGACGAGTCGAAATTAATTTTTGGGTTAATAATCAACATTATGTCACAGATACTGTCGATTGAGCTTCACTCTGAATATGAAACAGTTTGATTAACAGAAACAGTTTTTAGATAAATCCTGATGTCCACATTAATAAAGGATCCATTTCATTTCACTGCATGATGGTGTTAACCCAAACTGACATACACACTGTGATTAACTGGTGATTAGTGCTGCACAATTAATTGAACAAATAATCAAGATTACAATTACAGTGTAAAGTGTCAATTACAGTATTGAATTTAGGTGCATCAAAATATTCTATTTACAACATGTTTTTTTGGCCATTGTGTGCATGAATGCAAAGGCATGCAGTAATGCTCACTTCCTCTTAATTATACTGTGTACAATTTATTCCAAATGTGAACAACACTTTTTATTGTACGTGCAATTAAAATGTTAAAGCAATTCAGGAACATAGTTCTCAAGTTATTTTGATGCATTGCTTACATAAAGAATATGGCATGCAAATGCCCCACACAAAACAAGTATCTTAATGTAAATTCTATTCATCAAAATTAATAATCACAATAACAATATCAAAGGAAACACCCTACTGATGATCACACACAGCAATATCATCAAAGAGCATCTACAGCACCTTAGAAAAGCCACGCAGGGCTATGTCTGTTGAAGAACATCATTTTTACTATCATAACAGCATTATTTGAATGTTCTCTCAGACCGAGTGGGATGTCAATATGGAGAGTTAGTTAAGAAGTTAAAGATATACAGTATGAGTACAAATATTAACATAAACACTGGGGGTTTTATTGTCTGTAATTGTAACAGCTGCACGTCAGACGTGGCTCATAAACTTCCAGACTAAACAAATCTTAAAGTAAAAATAGTCAATTGAAAACACAGCACGCAGCGCTGCTCTTAAAAACGCTCATTCCAAACTGAAGGATTGAAAATAAAAGTGATGAAAAAATGTGTGGCGGAAACTATGAACTCAATGTGAGCAAGAATTTGCGTGTTTTACTTCCAAACGAAACTGTTTGGTCACGACTGAATGTTACGGCGTGAAAAAGGCTTGTGTTTACACTGAGAGCGTGATACATCTCGAGGTGATTTCTCTCATAACACAGTCACTAATGAAGCATAAAATAACTTCAGTGACAAATTATACAGTGAAACCATGTTAAACAAGTCACCTCTGTAGCGGAGATTGGAAGATAAAAATAATTATCCTGGCACCCAGAACACCCACTGATACAGACGCAAGTGGTGACATCATAGTAGATGCCAGTGACCTTCTGCCCACCACTAGAAAATAATATTCCCATCAGCAGATGACTAAAGCACCATCATGCGCAGTAATTATTCGATATTTACATTGAATAAAAAGCATTCAGTCACAGACTATTTTCTACCCCAATAGTTTACCCAATATTGTTTAAAGAATTTTGTCAAATGAATGGCATAAATAGAACCGACAACTGCACCAACCCCAGCTATTTAAGAGCCAGAAATCACTGTATTATATTTCATATGATGTTCTGCACCTCTATAACATGATGACCAAAAAGCATTCACACCAACAAAAACATACCAAAATGCACCATGGTATTACCATGTTTTTTGGTCATTTACTATGGAAGTACCATGTTATTCTTCAGAACAGCATGTAAATATGGTATATGAATGTGGCGATCATATATTGCAGTCTGATCCCTTCACTGTACTATAGTATGACACTGTTCTCGTTTTGTAAGTGATACAAAGATTGACGGAGAGCTAAAGCAAACACAACTCCACACTGACACACTTTACACGAGCTACTATATCATTTAATGCAGTAAAACAACAGATAGTGTTTAGTTTATAAATGTGGATGATCATCATACACTCGATGTCCTGACAGAACGACTAACAAGTGCAGATATTTATTGGGCGAGACTTTTACAAAGATATTTAAATTAGACACGGTGAGCGTGAAACACGCACAAACGGCTCCATTCACACGATTTACAGCTGGTAAATATGACTGAAAATGGGCATATCAGTGAGAGAAATGTGTGCAGTATTCTTTAGAAAAGCATTCCAGAGTCCGGGTGGGAAAACCCTCCACGGACCAGTGGAATAATTCTCAACGTCTGTGACAGGCCAGAGAGAAAACCAGAGGAACTGACGGACACAAATCCCCCGTACGCCACGACCGGGACAAACAAACATTAGGCCGAATGTTCATAATGACTTGAGTAAATGTTACAAAACACCATATACACTTCTGTCTTCATCTGTATTTATATCATTAAAACTAAATGAGCAACATATGCAAATATACAAATATATTTGGGTAATTAACACATTTATCAAACAGCAAAAGATCCCACCCGTCCAGTGTCATTAGCCAAGCACTACATGCAGCTTATTTGTTTTAACAATGTATAATCACGTACTTAATGAAGTTGCATTTGGACCATCATCTAGTTGCATCTTATAGACCACCACAGTGTAGAATAAACATTTGTTTAATATACTGCCGCATGAGCATCAAGAGTTAGTGTGCTGTGAGAATTCTGTTCATTAAAGTAGTAGCTAGTCATTACAGCAATAGATGAACTGAGTTTTATTCACTCCTAATTGACTTAACAAATGGTTCCTATCACACCTTTAACCAACATGTCTGACATGAGGCATAAATATTTCACAAAAATACTACAATAGCTATCAATAAAAGCTCAGAGAGCAAAGCGAGCAGACATTCTTAATCAAGCTGTAATGAATGTAAATGAGCGAATGAGAGCAGCGTGAGATCTGTTGTGCTAATATTATGTTAACAGATGATCTAACGAGAAATATTAATCTGCAGAGCTACTGAGCGCACTCATAACCCGGAGTATGACACCTCACAAACTCTGCCAAACTTAGCCTGTGATTAATTCCCCATTACAGTGATTTCTGACATACAGCAGAGGATAATTCTACGGCTGTTCTCGATGCTGTTTTAGTTGAGTGATCTAGCGGCCAGAGATATTCACAACACACACACATTATGTGCTGAAATGTTTGTGTTTTACACTGCACTGGCATGATAAGAGAATTCCAGTGTGTGCTGGAGTATTGTGCATGTGTTCCCTTCACCCAACAGAGCTCTGTCGTCTTTGTTGAGTGAGAGTATAAAGTGACGTCACACTGACCCTATAGAACAAGTAACAGTGTGTTTCTCGATCTGGAGTGTGTCTCTCGTACAATGATGTACTGTAGCTTGCTGCTTAACCACCATAGTACGATGCACTACTGCAGCTAGTCTTGACTGTTCCTTGAAACCATAGCAACAATGTTACAAATCAACACATCTGTCATTTGCACGTTAATGATGTAACGCAGGGTGTGGAGACATAAGTTCTGCAGCGATCGAGTGGATGTCTAAGTGCTGTAATGGAATTAAAGATATAGAATGCACTGGCTGTGCAATATGGGCAAAAACATTTATTTTGGTAAACGTTTTTCCTTATTCACACATTTTACATTCAAAAATGCATTTTAGTGTTCAAAAACACATTTTTGGAGGGACAAAAATGATCTTTGCATAAATGATGGTCGATAGTGTTGCTTATTTATTTTTGCCTTTTTGTGTTTCTTTATGCACCTTTCTAATTTCTGTTCTGTCACTGGTACATTTTTGTGCAATATATTCTGATTGGCGAGATTTAGTCAGTGTGCAAAAGATGTGCACCAATCAGAATGGTTAATTAAACATCACAGAATTAAATACCCCCCACCCCTTAAAGAAAAGGTGTCATTATCTGGTCCCAAAGTGTACGTTACAACAGAGCTAAATGCACTTTTGATTTGATTTTCTCCAAAATACTTTATAGCAACAAGAACTACCACAGTACTTTCCTAAACACCTGTTTGTCATTATACACTGCAGAATATTCCTGATCCATGAGATCATTGCATTCGGCTGATTTTGCGGTAATTTGATCTAATATTTAATCATTTTTAAATGTTGCAGATTTATGTAGCTAATGAGAATCCCTGAAATAATCACAGATATTTTGAGAGAAAATACTTATTTGTCATTTTCAGTTTTGTTCAAGGTGATTAAATCAAAGGTTTTTTCAATAACTGTCCTATAAGTGAAAGGATTGTATTTGGGGTAAAAACACAATGTTTTTCTTCAGTCTGTTGGAATAGATTTAATATGAAGAATGTTTAAAGCGGACTCATATCGACTGATCCAATCACAGTAGAGATTCATTTGTTTATAGAATACTTGAAATGTTCTGAAATGTGATTGAAATGAACAGGAAATGGTTAACCCTTTGCAGAACAGTTTTTTTTTTAAATAAACATTATCTTAATTTGTCTCAAAAGTGTTTTGCATATGTTGACATAATTTTCTACTATTGCCCCGATATCTACATAATATATGAACCCAAGTTTATATATCCTTTTTTTTTTTTAAACAGAATTTTAATTTAAACAACCTTCTGTTATTATTTATTTTCACACAAATAATGTTGCTCTATCAATATTCAATAAAAGAAATTAATTTTTTAGATCTTGAAACATTTTGTGATGAGAAAAAAGCTAATTTTCTTTGAAGGAATATTCCAGGTTCAATACAAGTTAATCTCAATCGACGGCATTTGTGTCATAATGTTGATTACCATAAAAATTAATTTCCACTCGTTCCTCCTCTTCTTTATAAAAGCACAAATGTGTGTTCCAGCGAGTTACTTACAATGGAAGTCAATGGGGTCAATTTTTGGAGGATTTAAAGGCAGAAATGTGAAGCTTGTAATTTTATAAAAGCACTTACATTAATTCTCCTGTTAAACTCATGCTTTATTAAGTTGTTTAAATCGTCATTTTTACAGTTGTTTTAGGGTTTCTTGACATTACGTTGTCATGACAACGAAGTTGTAAAATTGTCTAACTTTCCACAGATGTGGTTAGTAAGTGATTTAATCACAGTAAAATCATGTTAACTCACATATTGTTTATGTCTTGTGTCTATACTTCTGAAACAGTGAGTATTTTAATGTTTACAGATTGACCCCATTGACTTCCATTGTAAGTGTCTCGCTGGAACACACATTTGTGCTTTTACTAAAGAAAAGGAGGAACGAGTTGAAATTAATTTTTGTGGTGATCAACATTATGACACAAATACTGTCGAGTGAGCTGAACTTGTATTGAACCCGGAATATTCCTTTAAGGTGTGCCTTTAGCCCTGCTGTACCTATTTTTTTTATTGAATATTGTTGGAACGACACAATTAGTGTGAAAGAAAAGATAATAATTTGATTGCAAATATTTTAAACCAAAAGACAATGAGGGTGACTGATTTATTGCTTATTTTGCCCATGAGTGTAATCTATTTGAGTCCACTTGTCACACGAGTCATGTACTAAAGACATGTGACTAACAATGATGCAGAAACCGCAGTTTTCAAATAGTAGTTCAAGTGCTTCTGGAGGAGGTAGAAAATCATAAACAACAGCTTCTCAAAGTCAGCTGTCATGAATGCTGACAAGAAAGAGTCTGGGCAGATATTATCAATTAAAAAAAAACAAGTAACTATGTTTCAAACCACAGGTGGAGAGCTAGTGAATGTTTCGTGAATCACCAAATCATTGAAATATGTTTGTAACAACGGAACAGACAATCAAAGTTGTAACACATCCCTAATCGGCCTCTACTGCAAAAACAACATCATCTCTCGACAACTCCTCCAAGAATTTCAACATTGAGTTTTTTACATCACAATTTATTTGAAAAACAAAAGCACATACTTGCCACACATGAAGTTCAACTTTCTCTTGAAGAAGCTTGACTTATATTACTTTATGATAATGTATTGTACTATCCATCATATATTCATTGTGCATAACGCTATACATTTCATAGTATCTTTGTGCTGGTCCACTGACATTGTAGCATATAACACTCTGTATTACACAGGATTATCTATTTCTATCACTTAACTCTATCTCCTTGTGTGTATTTCTATACACCAGTGCCATAGGGATTAGTCCAGCTGTTTATTTATTTATTTATTTATTATTCATCTATCTTTGTCTAATTTTAGAACATAGAAAACTGTCAAATGTGAGGGAGAAATTAAAGGGGGCTTGGGGCAAAACAACAATGCCACACAAAGTGACTAATAATTAAAAATGCAAAGTAATGTCTCTGGAACGAATTTTTTTGTTTTTAATTGTAAAATCTGATACTTAAGATTCTATTATAGTCCTGGTTATACATACTATTGCATCATTGATGTTGATTTAATTTTAAGGGAAAGAGTTAATACATTCTTAATCTTAAATTTAATCAATTCATGAATACAATTTCTTAAGTATTTGATTTAAACAGATGAGACACATTTAGTTTTATGTGGTTAGAAACCAAATTCCCCTTATGAAGGTAAACAAAGCCCCTGAAAATCAAATCCAGTGGAGAAATATCGCCCCTTAAAGTAAAACTTAATTTCTGACACTGGTCTCAGTGACAGTAATTTATGATCCAGCAGCACTGTACTGCACTGAACCTGAGCTGAGAGCTGTCTGTCCCTCTTGATTGTCAGATAATATCAAGAGTAAAGTGTGTGACAGTTCTGTGTGTCTGTGGTTTCCTCACCTGCCCGTCTTTGTGTTTGACACACATCAGGTTGTTCACATTCACAGTTTAAGTTGATTTTCTTTCAACATCATCTCAGCATGAGAATGAAACACACTCACCTCCCATAAGTGTCGTGTGTTCCGCACAGATCCCGACTGCACTTTTTCCAGTGGTAGGGGGACGCCCTGGAAGGGCCCGATCCAGGTGCCCTGAGGGATGCGCTGGGCTGCACAGATGCCATAGCCAAGGCCCGGGACGGTGCTGGTGCACAGACACACCTCACGGGGCAAATCCCTCAACCACTCCGGGACCTCTGGTGGTGCCACGGCAACTGAAGTGCTGCTGGTCCCCACCAGCCTCCGCAGCGAGTGCAGGGGGCCGTGCATGGGGCACTCGCCGTTACGGTTGTCCGCACACATGTCACAGCCTGTGGGACAGCACAGTGAGAGGAGCAGTTATTCACCCCAGCACACAGATGGGACCCCGAACCACAGCTGGAACGATCCCCTTCACTGAGTCACACACAAAGTTTAAATTGTGCTTTTGTCAGATGCTCCATAAAGACATTTCATGTACTGTGCTTGGTACAAAAACAAAAATATATGAAGCTTTAGATCCAGATTTTAATGTAAAAACAGGCACATATATCAATTCATAAATGAAAAAGAGCTCAATATTTAGCTTTATTCAGCATGATATTGATCATTCAAAAATGTACATGCATCATAGGAAGAAATATATTAAACCTGTACATTTTAAGGTGCAAGGGCCGTCATTGGGGTGATACCCTTAAGGAGACAAAAAGATACTGTGTAGGTACATTTTTGTTCCAAGAGGAACGAAACATATAAATGTACCATTAAAGGTACACAATAGGTCCTTAGGGTGCAATTATAACCCCAAAACGAGCTATACATTTATAATTTATAATTTTCTTTATTTATCACACATTATACATTTGCACATATATAGTGAAATTCTTCTTTTTCACATATCCCAGCTAGGCTGGGGTCAGAGTGCAGGGTCAGCCATGATACGGCGCCCCTGGAGCAGATAGGGTCAAGGGCCTTGCTCAAGGGCCCAACAGTGGCATCTTGGCGGTGCTAGGGCTTGAACCCCCGACCTTCTGATCAGTAACCCAGAGCCTTAACCGCTGAGCTACCACTTCGGTACTAGAGGTACCGAAAGGTGACGGCCCTTGTACCTTAAAAAGAGTGTGTTTTGTTTTGTGCATTTGGGCTTTAAATTAAAAAAAAAAAAAAAAATGTTTTTTTTATATTATCCCTTTATTATCCCTTTTTGTAATTTTATATAGCGAGGTGTTCTTTTCATGCAATGTGCATCAAAGTTATTCCTGTTAACCTCAATAGGCATGCAGCATTGCACAATCCAGAGTAAAACAGTGTTCAGTAACACAAATTAAGGCCCGTTTTAAACTACATGTGTTCCGCTGTAAGCGCCTTTATATGAGAACCCTGAATGTGATAAAGAAGTCTCGCTGTCCCCCGGAGACACACACATATCCCGTGTAGGGATGATGAATGTTGGCCGATGGAGCAGATCGATCAGTGATCCGCACTCACTCGACTCTCCTCTACAAAACTATACTGCAATTAATTGTGGCTTGTCCGCTCATCCCTCATCTGCTGCTGGCATTTATCGATGAAGATTACTGCTGATCACTCCGAATAAACACTGTCCACCTCTCATGTTAATACAGTATTTCCCTTCATGCATGAAAAGCCCTTATTTAGTTCTTCAGGGGGAAAACTAGAATAACGTTAATTAAAGACGGAAAACGGGTGCGGATAAAACGCTCCACTGGCGTCGAAAAAATCAATTTACAGTTTATAAAGATTCATACAGAAGATTGAATGATTTAGAGTTGAAAAGATCACAGTTCTTGACCTTGACAATTAATGCATTTATCCATTCTTCAATGCCTGATTTTAAAATATTGAATACATTTTACATTTTAAACTCATTTTAGTCTATTTCAATATATAAATCACCTCAAATATTACGGAAACGCTTATTAATTAATGGGTGGTTAATTGTATCTATTAATTCCTTTCTTTCTTTATTTTTGTAAATATTCAAGCATGTTTTCTAATAACACTGCGCGTTGATAATTTCGTGCGACAGGGCCTAATCTTTACAAAAACTCACACCTTTACACAAAGTGCCTCCCATCAAGCGCTCGACACATTTTTGGCCGACTTCAAAAGTTTAAAAAGGTGATAGATATAATAAAATTACCTGCGGTTATGCAGCAGTGTTATTTTATCATGAAACTAATATATATATATGTATATATATATATATATATATATATATATATATATATATATATATATACACCACATATTGAATTTTATATATATATATATGCACTCATGATTCAGTGTCTTGAAATATATATATATATATATATATTTTAAACACCACATATTGAAATCTATGTGCAACTATTTAGGCTACAACACTCATGAGTGCAATTCCAGCGGAATTGTCCTATAATAATAATAATAATAATAATAATAATAATATACATACGGTTATTGATTTCTCCGTTGTGGTTGTTGAGAGGAATGATCTCCATCCGCTGCTGTCCGTACAGGTAGTAGTCCAGCTCCTCGGAGCTCAGCTTCAACCGCGACCCTTTATCATTCTTAAAGTTTGACGACAAACAAAGTTCTTTGGGTTGAGACGAGCTGCTGCTGCTGTCGGAACTCAGAGTCTGTCCGAACAGGGAGATCTGCGGAACCACGAGCTGACTCAAACCCGCTATAGAAGACACGGAGGATGGAGTGGTGGAAGAACTCGAGGATGAAGAAGTGGACGAGATCAGGTGGGCTCTCTGGCGGAGGTTCTCCACCGGTACCGGCGTCGGCAGCGGCGTCAGAGCGGCTGTTTTCAGCGGGTTCTGAGGGAAGAGCTGCTGCCAGTGCTGGATGTAGGTCGGGTCCACTTTGAGGAAAGCAGAACCGCTGGGCTCGCCCGGCTTCAGCATGTCCGACTGTAAGAGCACATGATGGATGAGCGAGTCTCGTGGATTCTCCAGTCAAGAAATCCATCTAAAACCGGCTTAACTTATACTGAATCTAATCAGACTGGAATTCATGCCTGAACAGAATATTCCCGAACATTCTCAACACTGTCATGAGCTGCGGAGTGAAAGTATAAAAGTGAAGAAACCGATTTGTGTTTGACTTTTCTCTTTCACGCGCCTGGAACGGGTTTCTGAGCGTTCAGTGAAACTGTATTCATCATTTAAAGGTCACATAGATCATGAATAAAGCGAAATAAGAGACTTACCTTATTAGAAGAGTCCGAGCTGTGACTCCCGCACACTCACTCACACCATCACACTACTGACCGCAAGTTCTGCTCGAATCCCGTGGACACGCAAACGTCCTCCCACTCGAGCACGTGGCTTCTGGACGGACTTATGTTGAGCATCTGTCTCACAATATGATGTTTATTCATTTTTATTTATTACATTATTAATATTGATCAGATTATTATTTATTATTATAAAAATACATTTATATTTTTACTGTTTATTAATTGTTATTTATTTATTACATTATAATTATTTATTATTATAAAAATACATTTATAAAATTAATATTTTGTATATTTTTACTGTTTATTAATTGTTATTTATTTATTACATTATCATTTTTATTATTATAAAATTAATTTATACAATTATTATTTTGTATATTTTTACTGTTTATTAATTGTTATTTATTTATTACATTATAATTATTTATTATTATAAAAATACATTTATAAAATTATTATTTTGCATATTTTTACTGTTTATTAAATGTTATTTATTTATTTCATTATCATTTTTTATTATTATAAAATTAATTTATACAATTATTATTTTGTATATTTTTACTGTTTATTAATTGTTATTTATTACATTAGAATTTATTATTATTATAAAAATTAATTTATAAAATTATTATTTTGTATTTTTTTACTGTTTATTATTTATTATATTAATATTATTTATTTTAAAAAATAATTAATAATTATTAATTATTAATTAAGTTGGTTATAGTGTGCTAATGCTGTCTGTGTCACTCCTAGTTAGTTTAGAGTTTATTAAATCAATATTTTTTAAATAAACAGACACTTTTTTAATCCAGGCTGCGTTTTAAAGAAAAAGCCTCGTTTAGAAGTGGGAATAAACTTCTTAGAATCATAAATGATTGTCAGGATTGTGTATTTAATTTCCATGATAATGAATGAGTCTTGCAATCGGGCATTTTTGGATAATTCTATAATTTCCTTCAGTTGCTCGCCTGATTTGAGCATGAAATAAACGCATTAGATAGCAGAAATGTTTCCCACCCGTTCAGACGCTTGAGAAAGTTAGTGCTGTTTGGATAGGAGCTCTGTATCTCAATGTAGGGCATTTTTACACCATTCCGAACAGAGGAGGGGTCAGATGTTTTGACTGGCAACGTTTTGACAGGGTCATTCGTCATTTAGACGTCTCTGCGGACTGATAACGAACCAAAACACATAATCGTCTAAACATGAATTTTAGTCTACAAATGCATTTCACTCCTAAATAATGTGAATAATAACAACGTAGGCAAACAGTTTAGATTTAGTGTTAATAATATTTTTAAGGGGATAATTTTAAAGTGAAGTGATCGGGCACTTCGATACACTTCTGTGCAAACTGCGTCATGGCGCAATTATGCAGATTATTATTATTTTGCTGGTAATACATGTCAAATCCAACCTCAGAACCATTTACCGGTTGTCATACTTTGAAATAACATTGCTATAATGACAGTGTATCGGTGTTTTTATTCATTGATAAATGACTAGTGAAATAAAGTGCTCTCGAGGGGCAGCGGGGATCGATACATTAACTGGCCAAATATATCATGTTCTGTGCCAAAAACCGGATTATTAACGCGGAGCGTCAATTTGGGCTTCATTTGTATATTTTCAATGGGTGGAAAAAAAGTGTTTAGGTGTGTCTTTCATTAACATAGACTGCTGTTTGACATTCACTTAGACCCTTTGCATTTCTCGTTAATTAATTCTGCTGATGGCTGAAAGACAAATGAACGGGCCGCTTTGACAGGAGTCCGATAAAGAATTCCGCCACCAGCGCCTCTTATTATAGTTTTAAGGTCACGGGTTGCTGAGTATATAATTCATTCATATAGACGTTTATTCAGATGGGAGTCGATGGTCGCCCTGTTGTTGCAACTCAAATTCATAATAAATGGCCTGTTAATGGCCTACTACAAACAAGGGGTTTATATGCATCTGCAGCGTTTTTACACCAACAGACATGTAGCTTACACATGATGTAAATATTACAACACTGCTTTGTGCCATTTGATAAAGAGAAAACGAAACTATTCTGAGTTCACTCATTCAGATGGCATCAGTGAGACAGTGGCACTGCTCGGGTTTGTTTCTGTAAATGGCTTTGCCCTGGATTTTGAGAAATTCTTTCGAAGCGCGCGACTCTGCATCATCTGTTAAATTCAGTAATAATCTTTATATTCAATTCAAAATGAATTAGCATTTTAATTGAGTGTTTGGGCGTTTAAATGAGACAATTAAATTGTGCTTCGTCTTCAACTCATCCCACGCATGTGTAATGTAAAGCTAAATTGTCATTGAGTAAAAGATGATCCCAGTGAATATTCAGCTCGAGCAGTGAATGTGTTGCAGTGCTGGAATGAATCAAGCCTTTGATTTGAAACGATTCAGCCAGAATTAAAACCTGGAAAATACCTTTTCAGTCTTATTTACATTGCTAGAAGATGTATAGGCTTATATGTTATGATCTAAAACTGTTCTCTATAATTAACCCTCAGAGATCCAGCAAAACTGCAACATCTGTTTACAGGAGTAATTAAAGAGTAATTGTTTAATTACTATTATTATAATATAAAGAAGAAGAAAGAACAACACATAACATAGACTCTGACACTCTGAACTGTATCACAGCAATTTTGGTGGGGAAAATTGCATACTGAACGTCACAGCTTGCTAAAGACACACAATATGATCAGGATTTTCCCATAAACACATCAGTGGCTTCTTAAAAAGGTTAAACTCACACATGTGTGCAATGTGCAAAGCACAGCCAATACAGGTAAAGTATAAACACTCTTGAGATATACATACAGTCAACAAGCAGCAAGCTTTGTATTATTATATGATGAAAGCAAACATCTTCATCATGCCTTGAGATGTTTAACATTTCTGTAAGCAATGAATCAAAGAGCAGATGCTTTTATCCAAAGTGATTTAGTGTTTTGGACTACATGTAATCTGGATTGCGTAATCAAATTGTAATTGGATTACATTACTTTTTAACAGTGTATAATCAGATTACAGTTACTTTTTACTGTAAGATTACATTAACAATTAGTCCGCTGAAGGGAGGGATTTAGGGACTGTTAAATTTCATGTTTACTAATGTTTCATGAAAGCTACATGTATTGAAATTGTTACTTTAAAACTTTGATCAAAAATGTAATGTAAGTAATCAAAAAGCAATCTGATTAGATTCCCTAAAAGTGTAACCACATAAAAGATTACATTACTGATTACAATTTTAACTGTGTAATCAGTACTAGATTACATTTCGGAATTAATCTACCCAACGCTGGTGATTTACACACAATTTGGGAATGATGGACCTTAGTCAGAGTAGACGCTGAATGAAAGTAACAGACTGTACGTCTATCTCTTACAGCCTCAAAGGGGTTGAACTGTTGTTTAAATAGGACAAAAAACTTGGGAAATAATGGAATGTAAAATTAAACGTGACCTGAAACCTTATCATGACAGTGCAACATACTGAACAGACTGTACGTCTGTACCTCAGAATCTCATGTTCATTCACATTAAATATGGTGTCTACATTGATAAGGTCCATTGCCTTGCTCAAAGGCATAACGGTGATAACTGATGTCTCACAATAGCAGGGTTTGAACTGGCAGCCTTTCGGTAACTGACCCAGATCATTAACCACTACACCACAACAACCCCATTTCTGAGCGCTGAACCAGATCGAGTCTGAACAGCCTCATCATGTACTCATGCAGCAGCAGGAAAAGTGAAGACACACAGACAGTGTGAGAGAGCTGAAGATGCCATCAGTGTCTCACTGTTCTTTCTCATTTCAGTGACTTGAATCAAACTCTTTAAAGCTCTTTTTGAGTCAGTGGCTCTTCTCTGAATCTCACCTGTCAGTTCAGGGTCTTCACACCTGGAATGTTTCAGTACTGATGCTTGACAAATCACTGCATCGTCCAATTAGTTTTGTGTGATTTTCTGTAATCTCTACAGAGTAACTACTTGAGCACACCAGAGTAACCAAACCAGTTGTTGTTATCTTCAGATGCAAACATTACAATTTGGAATAGCAAAATGTCACCTTATTGCATAAGAGTAATGAAAAGACTGAATGGGGGAGGGGAAAGGTATTTTTGAAACCATCTGGGAAATATTGTAATCTGCCAATAGAGTAAAATGACTTTGGTATTTCTAATTATCAAAGGAATCACATCATCTTTGTATAAGTGTGACATGCTCATAACATTCATGTCTGGTTATGCTCAGTTTGAAATGGACGATCATTGCTCTCTGGTGCTTTTATGCATTTCTAAAATATATACAAGCTTGGTCAGAGAAATCTAAGAAACACAAGTCATTTTCTGGGATGATTAAGCGAATATGTGTCATGAGAAGTGAAGTGAATAATGAGAACTTTAATTGCATAATTTTGTTTCAGCATAATTTTCTGTAAAGCTGCTTTGAAAATTAGCAGAATGCCAAACTAAACTTCATAGATGCTGCAGAGTAGGGCTGATTTCATATAGTTGAATGAAATAAAATTCAAGTCTGACCCAATGATTAGACCCTCCATCAGCATAGAAGCCATTATAGTGAGCCCTCCTGGGTCACGGGTTCTGAGATGAGGTTTTCTGTTTTACATGGCAGCTACCAGAGTGTTTAATGAAGCTCGCTCTTAACCCGATTAAGGGACCCATGACCGCTTGATTGTGCACTTTAAGGAAAGAGTTCAGAGGAGAGCCAGAGAATAAATCAGATTAGAAGAAAATTATATGGCACAAAATAAAAAATTCTTCTGATTGTAAAGCAATCCAAACTAAAACTGAGCTATATCCCAAATAGAGGTTCCAATAAGAACCAAAACTGTGTATTGAGAAATGTACTGATAACCCAGAAACCAAAACACTGATCTGAAGAATATATAATGAACCTCTTTAATCTCTTAAAAGAAACATATAGCAACTCCAGAACTCATTCAGTTCAAACAGTTCGTTGAGAACCCAAGATGCAAAAAAAAAAAACCATTGAAGAACCTTTTCGGAAAAACTAATTTCATTTTCTGCACGTTACTGTATCCCATAAATCTTCCACATTCTGTTATTATTCACTTCACATATGAAGCATAGGGTGATGTCAGGTAAATTGGTCCATTTTGCCATTCATCTTAATGACTAAAAGTGGCTCTGAGTGTCCTTAATGTACTACATTGTAGTAATTATACATTGTAATGAGTAAACCACAGTTTTTTTTTCTTTCTTTCTAGAGAATAAAATAGGGTACAGCAAGGCTAAAGGCACACCTTAGGGAAAATGCGCTATTTTCTGGTCACAAAGTGTATCAAGATTGAAAAAAAATAAATGTATTTTTATTGAATATTGATGGATCAACATAATTTGTGTGAAAAGAATTAATAACGGGAAGTTGTTTTGATTAAAACTCTTTAAAAAAAAAAAAAAAAGTGACAAAGGAAGCCTTTTAATCCATATTCTGGTAAAATACCCCCACACATGGTGTAAAAGGCCCCCAAGGGGGTTTTAGGGATTTTTTGTAGATATAGGGGCGATATTTATAGGGCAAATTTTTCCAATTTAGGTAAATACTTTTGAGACAGTAAGATGCTTTTTGAGTACAAATTAAGATGATGCTTATTCAAAATAAGCACTTCAGAAAAACATTGTGTTTTATGGGGGCTTTAGCCCTTTTTACCCCAAATACAATCCTTTCATTATTGGACAATTATTGGATAACTTTTGAACAAAACTGAAAATAACAAATAAGTCTTTTATCTTGAAATAAATGAGATATTTTAACCCTTGTGTGACCTTCGGGACATTATTGTCTTTTTCATTTTTGTTTTTTCGATCATTTTGGCTGTGTTAATGCCAACGGCATACATTTAGCCAAAGGTGTGTATTTTTTTTTATTTTGATATTTGAACCTCAGTTCCTATAATACATCTATAATACACTGTGTACACAAAATAGTCACACTCAGGACCTTCAGGACAAAAATGTCCCCATTGAAACCCATTAAAACTGCAATATTTGATCCCAGTGCCATTAAAGCATAAAATCATGAATTCTATGATATTATGCTTTCATTCCGGAGCCCTGGCTTCAAAAATAAAAAATTAATATTTTCCACCAGATGGCGCCATTTTTCTCATGTTTAGCCTATGGAGCAAATACAAGCTTTTCCCCTATTCTCTGTTTGCTGTATTATAGAGCACTGCAGGACACTTGAATAAATGATGCAGATAAACTTGTGTGTGTTTGTGTTGATATGGATGTCAGAGTGTGTTGTGTATGTGTGTATTGAGAAATGTGTGTGTGTGTGTGTGTGTGTGTGTGTGTGTGTGTGTGTGTGTGTGTGTGTGTGTGTGTAAAAAACAACAGTGGCATTATATAAACAAACTGGCATTTAAAGGGTTAAAATCCTGAAAATGAATGAATATTTGGTAGTCATGATCAGGACTGATGTTGGTTAACAAAATGAACTCATTGAAAGTGGAAAATAATATTAATATATAATATTATAATGCCAGTTGTTTTGACGTTTGATTTTTGTCTGAGTAACTTTTTTAAATTGACACAAAAGGGTTAAAGAATTCTCATTAGCTACATAAATCTACAACATTTTAAAAATGATTAAATATTAGATCAAATTACCTCAAAATTAAAAGACATTACACACAATGATCTCATGGATCAGGAATATTCTGCAGTGTTTAGTGACAAACAGGTGTTGTCGGAGTTCTTGATATTTGGTGTTTTTTGGAGAAAATAAAATCTAAAGTGCATTTAGTTCCGTTTTACCGTGTTGTACCGTACTGTCCCGGCGTGACGCTCGGGAGGAGGAGCGTCAAACAGGAAGACGCGAGGAATCACTGAATGCGCAGATTCTCTGTAGTCAAATCCGCAGATCACATTCAGCGATGTATCGGCTTCGGCTTTGGCACACGTTTGCTCTCTTTTATTTGCCCTTTTTAGGGAGCGCCGTTGATTTTAAAACGCGGACCGGACCGAAAGTCACCGAGAAGGTGAGACGCGCGCGTGCAGCTGCATTCTCTGCATACCGAAGCACCGCGGCGCGTCCTGCGCAACATCACTGAGAAATAATCATCACGAGTTAAACCAGTCGTGTATCAGAGTAGTGTTTGTGATTTAAATAGTGACCGATCGCTGTTTGTGTATTCATGATCTCGTCTTGACGCGACGCAAAGGCGCATATGCCCATCTTGGACTGCGTCGCATCTTGAGCTGATATGCCATGCGTTGCGTTACATTTACACACACTGAATAATGCGCATCTGAAAGTGCGACGGAATCTGATTCATATGTGTGAAAATACTGCAGACTCAAGATGACACATGCAGGCACACAATGATACAGGGGCCTATTGTGAACATTAATATATGATATTTTTTTTATTTGTTTATGTCTCAATGGTTACATTCTATGGTCTTTATTTTTTGTACAATGATGTTAGGCTATAATTGGTTTTAGTATAGGCTACATACAAATTTGCATGATAAAGTTTTGAGCGATGAGTGAAGCTCTTTAATCTGGTGTTTTCTTTGTGTTGCAGGTGTTTTTTGACATCACAGTAGGTGGGCATGAGGTTGGCAGGATCGTGATTGGTCTGTTCGGGGAGGTCACTCCTCTGACTGTGCAGAACTTTGTGGCACTTGCCACAGGAGAGGTAGAACTCATGACAAACATCTGTGAACAACCCCATCCCACAAACTGACGTGTTCATCTTTAAATAAATGCATTTGATTGATTGAGTGAGAACATGCTAATAGAAGTTCTCTGTTCTTCAGAACGGTTACGGGTATAAAGGCAGCAAGTTCCATCGTGTTATCAAAGATTTCATGATTCAAGGAGGAGATTTCACCGCTGGAGATGGCACGGGCGGTGAGGAGAACACTGTCACTGTATCCTCATCATCACCATATCTACACTAAGGTTTTCTACAGCGTGAAACACTAGTTCACCCAAAATTCTGTTGTTATTTACTCACCTTCATGTCGTTCTAAACCCATAGGACTTTCTTACTTCTGCGGAACACAAAAAGATTTACAATGCACATTAATGATTCACACTGTCAGGCTCCTAAAAAAACAAAAAGCACCATAAAAGTAGTCCATATGATGCTATATTTTATATACACTTATCAGCCACAACATTAAAACCACCTGCCAAAACAGCTCTGACTCGTCGAGGCATGGTCTCCACAAGACCTCTGATGGTGTCCTGTGGTATCCGGCACCAAGACGTTAGCAGCAGGTCCTTTAAGTCCTGTAAGTTGCGAGGTGGGGCCTCCATGGATTGGACTTGTTGGTCCAGCACATCCCATACAGTAGATGCTCAATTGGATTGAGATCTGAGGACTTTGGAGGCCAAGTCAGCAGCTTGAACTCTGTCATGTTCCTCAAACCATTCCTGAACATTTTTTGCATTGTGGCAGGGCGCATTATCCTGCTGAAAAAGGCCACTGCCATCAGGGAATACCGTTGCCATGAAGGGGTGTACCTGGTCTGCAACTATGTTTAGGTAGGTGTTACGTGTCAAAGTAACATCCACATGAATGCCAGAACCCAAGGTTTCCCAGCAGAACACTGTCCAGAGCATCACACTGCCTCCGCCAGCCTGCCTTCTTCCCACGGTGCATCCTGCTGCCATCTCTTCCCCAGGTAAACGATGCACACGCACCCGGCCGTCCACATGATCTATAAGAAAACATGATACATCAGACCAGGCCACCTTCTTCCATTGCTCCATGGTCCAGTTCTGATGCTCACGTGCCCATTGTAGCCACTTTCGGCAGTGGACAGGGGTCAGCATGGGCACTGTGAGCGGTCTGCGGCTACGCAGCCTCATATGCAGCAAGCTGCGATGCACAGTGTGTTCTGACACCTTTCTATCATGGCCAGCATTACGTTTTTCAGCAGTTTGTGCTACAGTAGCTCTTCTGTGGGATCGGACCAGATGGGCTAGCCTTTGCTTCCCACACACATCAATGAGCCTTGGGCGCCCATGACCCTGTCGCCGGTTCACCAGTTGTCCTTCCTTGGACCACTTTTGGTAGGTACTAACCACTGCATACCGGGAACACCCCACAGGACCTGCCGTTTTGGAGATGCTCTGACCCAGTCGTCTAGCCATCACAATTTGGCCCTTGTCAAAGTTGCTCAGATCCTTACGCTTGCCCATTTTTCCTGCTTTCAACACATGAAATTCAAGAACTGACTGTTGACTTGCTGTCTAATATATCCCACCCCTTGACAGGTGCCACTGTAACGAGATAATCAATGTTATTCACTTCACCTGTCAGTGGTTTTAATGTTGTGGCTGATCAATGTATGTTCTATATTCCAAGTCTTCTGAAGTCACTAATAATATTCCCCTCTGCCACAGCTCTCACATCTCATTCATACTGGTGCATAATCAAACACGGAACTTTGCAGCCCATCACAACACATACCAACACCAGTGGCATTTGGTTCACTGGCAGAGCAGAAGAGTATTGCCTCTTTAGGACAATTTGTCTATGCTTTATTCCTCATTTGTAAATCACATTGGATAAAAGCATCTGCTAAATGAATAAATGTAAAATGTAAATGGGTTTAGCATCATTGACTGATGCAAATGTGTCTTAACAAGCCATATTTGAATGTACATGAACATGCATGAGATTTAAAAGCTGCAGCAAAGAGGAAGAATGTGTTTTTATGAACAGTTGTCTCCCGTCTTCATCAAAATTTGAATTAGTTATAAGTAGGCCCACATGGAATTTGCGGGCACAGAACTCCACAGGAAAATTAAAATCCCAGTCGTGCATAAAATTCTACACATTCGCCCACACATTAACATGCTTGTTAACTAAATATTTTGGCTAATTTGATCATGCTTTCGGCTACCAATATGACTGTACAACTTGCAGCTCCATGTTACACATTTGACCATTTTTAAAATCCCTTCCGTAAAAATTCTGCAGATAATGCCACCCCCCCCCCCCCCCCCCCCACACACACACACACACACACACACACACACAAAAAAATAATTAAAAAAAGTCTGCAGTTTCCATCTGGGCCTGGTTATACTCCATTAACCATAAATTAAAGGCCTGTATACTGAGGAGACTGTAATTCTCAGTTCTTGTGTCTCTACAGGTAAAAGCATCTATGGCAACACATTTGCTGATGAGAACTTCAAGCTGAAGCACCTCGGTGCAGGTTGGGTCAGTATGGCGAATGCTGGGCCCGACACCAACGGCTCCCAGTTCTTCATCACATTAGCCAGAGCTCCATGGCTAGATGGCAAGCATGTCGTTTTTGGCAAAGTCCTGGAGGGCATGGTAGGTTCATCTCCTACAGAATATATAGAGTTATTTAATTTTGAAATATATTTAATATGGTTTCCATTTACAGTGTAGTTATTATGCCTAAAACACTGAGGCTCAAAATCTAACTATGCAACTGTTGCACAGTGTTAATAATAAAGTTATGGATGAAAATGTTTGTTGACAGTGTTTTTTGATTTTGTCAGCAGTAACTAAGACAAAGATGAAAGAGACGCATCATGGTGATAATAAACAAACCAGAACACCCTAGCAATGCCCTAGCGACTACCTAGAATACCCTAGCAACTGTCAAGCAATTCCATAGCCACCACCCAGTACACCCTAGAAACCACCTAGTGACCACCTAGAACACCCTAGCAACCGCCTAGCGACTACCTAGAACACCCTAGCAACCGCCAAACAATTCTGTAGCCACCACCCAGTACACCCTAGAAACCACCTTGTGACCACCTAGAACACCCTAGCAACCACCTAGCGACTACCTAGAACACCCTAGCAACCGCCAAGCAATTCTGAAGCCACCACCCAGAACACCCTAGAAACCACCTAGTGACCACCTAGAACACCTTAGCAACCGCCAAGCAATTCCGTAACCACCACTCAGTACACCCTAGAAACCACCTAGTGACCACCTAGAACACTAGCAATGCCCCAGCAAACTCCCAGAACACCCTAGCAACCAACTTACAACACCCTAGTAATACTACAACACACTAGCAACATGCTAGCAATGCCTAGTGGCACGCTAAAACATGCTAGCAACACCAAGGTACATGTAAGAACTATTTTTTTTTAAACATACTGTTGATGAAAATATGGCAGGACAAAATAATACTGCAAGATATTAACAGTACACAAACAGAAGAAACCGAAAACATCTGTTTTAAGAAGAAACATCCAGAAAGAATCGATTAATCCAATAATCCAGTATGTTGGGGATTTCTCTGCTTGAGCTGCGTGAACAGAAACAGCTGAACACCAGTAAAATACAAACGGGTTAATTACCTCATTCTAACGCTATTTATACATGAGATTAATCACTGTATACACAACATATACAGTATATAATATTACAACTTACATCTGCACAAAGAGCCGAATGAACAGCTGAACTTGAACTAAATGACGTGCTAGTCACAATGCGTAACTTGCATTGTGAATACGCCGTTTCTGTAAAAGGATGCTACATGCAATGCAATATCCTAAACTGGCTAAAACATGGAAAATGAATAACAGTCTCTAAAGCACGAAGAATTCAGAACACAGTAACTTGAAAAGTAGTATTCATTATAAGCTAGTATTTTAAGAGATCAGCTTGTCACAAGGACAGTTATATTTTGTATCTTTTATGTTTGATACATTTTTCACAAAGTTAGAATATTTGATTAAAGTTTGGTCTGTTACAGATTGACTGAAAATTCGGTCATTTTCGTCAGAGTAAAACGGACTAAACATGATGGATATGACTTGACAAAATATTGACTAATTTTAAAGGAAATTTTAGCCAAAAGACTGAAACAAAAAGCTGTGTAAAAATGAACACTGCTGTAGCACAATGATAGCAATGCTAACAGTTAATGTGTCCTGATATTTCACCGAATTCATTATTCATTAGTCTGTACTCTCTGTGTGAACAGGTTTATGCGTGTCTGTGTGAAATCTCTCTCTCTTTCTAGTCTGTTGTTCACACCATTGAACTGCAGGACACAAACGATCGGAACCTGCCGTACACCGAGTGTGTGATCGTCAATAGTGGAAAGATTAAGGTCAAGGAGCCTTTTGTTGTTGAAGTGGAGGGCTGGTAAAAATCATTATTTACCTCCACAACACAACAGACTGGAACAATCATACAGTTATCTTTGTGCACACGTGTTAGTCAAGTTAAAATATGTGTTTGTTATTGGTAACAGTGTTGCTTTAGGAGTTGTGCTGTAACTGTCAGTGTTTTTATGATGTTTCCTCCCTCATATTATCATTAGATCATTATCTTAAGCACTATGCAGACACTTTTCTACAGAGAAGTTACATATCTCATGTCATTTCATAAAGATAATGTTACTCTATGTGCAAATGTCTATATGTACTCCAATAACTGTAGCTCTTCTCACTGCTCAGCACTTTATAACTAGCAGAGATCAGTCTGAAATTTCAGAAATGGCATTCGATGCTTATTATTGACACAGTTTAACAATCCCAGCACTGCCATAACGGCTACATACTTGAATTTAGTTGATGGCTTTAAATGTTGTTAATAGTCTCTATTAGAATAAGCTATGTTCTGTTCTAAAAGAAGAGATGCAAACTGGGTTCATTTGATTCTCACAGTCTGTTTACAAACTCTGTTTATACGGTTGTTTCACAGCCTGTTGTTTTGTTGGTTTTCAATAATGAACTGGATGCATTCACTGTTTGAGAGTGTGGACTTTACTAACAGCATATCGAGGCTGATATATTCATAAAATCGTCATGAGATTTTGCTGCTGTCTCACAATAAAGTACTTCAATCCTGAATGAGTGTTCTTCATGATAGTTTTACTGTCAACCTAAAGCAAGCCTATTCAGCTGGCGGCCCGTGGGCCACATCTTGCCCGTTTGACATTTTCAGTGGCCCGCTTGAGGTTATCTGACATTCTGCATCTGTTCGCACTGTTCGAACTCAAATGTTTTCCTACGTAAACTTGCAGTAGACAGACATTTCGCAACTTCTCTCTGTTTTTCTAGTGCAAGAGCGCCACATTTTTTAGACTCTTTCAGAGGTTGGGAAAAAAAATGATCATCCGTCACTTTGATGGAATGGAAAGATTAAATAACAGTCGTAGACGAATGACAGTCGTGATTTGCAAGAAACAGAAAAGTTCAAGAAAACATTCGATTTGAAAAGTCAAAAGTTTAAATTATTGCATTTATAACAAACTTCACATCAGTCTGATTTACTTTGTTATGGACCAAATTTGAAAGCACTTTTTTTTATTTCGTCTCAAGTTACAAGTATTTTCTTTCTAAATTTCTTGCTAGGTAGAAATATTTCTCATGATAAAAAAACGAAAGCTAAAACAGATGTTTATTTTTTATTATGAACAAATATTATAGGCCTTCTATAACACAATATCTGCAGATAGCTTTTCATTGATAAAATATTCTGGCTTGGCCTGCATGCCCTGATGAATTTTATTTTTCATCTTCTCTTCATGTCAATTAAGTTGAATAGACCTGAATTAAACATCAGAGGTGAACTGCAGGCCTAACTGTAACACTGTAACCCATCATCACAGAAAATGGCAAAAGAGTGTCGACTAATCTAAACACTCATTGCATTCATGTCTCTGATTGGTTACAATGTTTACTGTTGCAAACACACACACACAAACAAACACACACACAAACACATATACACACACAAACAAACACACACACATATACACACACAAACAAACACACACACATATACACACACACACACACATATACACACACAAATAAACACACAAACAAACACAAATAAACACACAAACAAACAAACTCACATATAAACACACAGAAACAAACACATACACACATATATTCACACACAAACACACTCACATATAAACACACACAAACACACACATGTATTCACATACAAACAAACACACTCACACATAAACACACAAACAAACATACACACACACATATACACACACACACAAACAAACACACACACAGGGTTGTGAGGGTTACTTTTGACATGTATTCCACTACAGATTACAGATTACATGCTGTAAAATGTAATTTGTAATGTATTCCGTTAGATTACTCAAGGTCAGTAATGTAATCTAAATACTTTGGATTACTTCTTCAGCACTGGTAGATTTTTTCACTTGTTTTGACTATAAAAACTCTGTCAGTACAGTAAGACAAAATACACATGTTAAAAATACATTCTCTGAAAAACCGAAATATCTTATGCAGTGTTGTTTCTAAAACAAGATCAATCAAATTGATCATGTTTTAAGGATTTTTAGATATTTTTACAGGAAAACAATACAAACATTATTATCAAGAATACGATTTTTGCCCTAATATCAAAGATCTTACTAGATAAAAGAAATTATGATCCAACGTGAATTTTCTTGATAAAAAATTATGATCGTGTCTGGTAACGTGTGCATGTAAAATGGCTAGAAATAGCATTTTATCTTAGCGTAAAGCTGACAATTTACACAAGGTTTATTTCTATTTCTTCTGCTCCAAACGTACTTCAAACTTACTTCTCTGTCTGCTCGTATGAATGTAACACATCATAAGAAAGTGTTTCACCACTGTTCAAATGCACTTTGGGTCGCATCATGTATATGTATAAATGTTTTCCATCTGAAAGGACTAAATATTAAATGAAACAAATGACAATAAAATGCAAAGTAATCTCTTCAGTAATCTAAATACTTTTTGAATGTAACTGTATTCTAATTACCAACGATTTAAACTGTAACTGTAGTGGAATACAGTTACTTTTATTTGGTATTTTAAATATGTAATCCCATTACTCCCCAACTCTGCACACACACAGAGACAAACACACACATACTCACACACACAAACACAAACACACACAGACACACACTCAGACACACACAAACACACACACACACACGGACACACACAAACACACACAGACACACATATACACACACAAACAAACACACACAGACACACACACACATTGTAAATAGAAAATGTAGACACAACTGGAGTATAACAATTCTGTAACTGACACGTTTCACGATTGATTAATTATGGAGGCAATGATTGTAATGTTACAATTTTTTGTAAATTAATTCTGCAGCCCTTCTGCTAATGTTGGTTAGCGTTTCAGTACACAGATGAATCTTTTAAAATGCGATGAACATGTCTGGGTACATGTCATATTTCATGCCTAAAGAAGAAATTATATTTTGCATAAAGAAAACCCCATAGAAGCCTATTTTTGGACCATTGATATTATTAAATATCTGACATTATTACCACAAATAAAAATAAAAAAAAATCTCATTTTCATTACCGTAATGTGGCTGAACCTTTTATTTTTGAGTTTGTTTGTAGTTCCAATTGTTCTCAGGGGTGTTACTCTTTGGATTATCATTATTGTAATCAAGTTTTACTGTATAACATTACAGAAATAACTGTAATATGATTTTTTTTATTGTCCTAAATTTGTGTGCTTTGTAAAACTATAAATAAATAATTAGTCTAAGCGTCACTCTGTTTTCCCTGAAGTCAGTTTTGAAGCTTTTCCTTTTTAAAGCGATGTCTTACACTATATGAGGTTAAATGAAGCACCTTCCCCAGCACAAACTCACAGATCTTTACACATAAAGACAGTGACCTGTTACAACATCTCAACCAACAAGTGAAGCTGTGAGGATCTCTGTGAGCGGCTGTGGAATCGATGCAGGAGCTGGATGTGTGTCTGGTGTGGAGGTGAGTGGAGATGACAGGCTTCATTATCCGCACAGCTCCAGTCCCTCAGGAACGCTCGCACTGCTTGATGGGACAGTTTGCTGGAAAGGTCAAGAGTAGACAAATCAGCCTCACAGAAACCATCTTAAAGTGTGCCTGATAGACCCACACAGGACCACTGTTAGTGATTCAATTCTTTACATTTCTATTCTTTTTATCTATTCATTATTTTTCATGGCGGCATCAAATTTGCTTAAAGGTCTCATTTCAAAGTCACTTTAAAGGCAGTTCAGTCCACTCGCAGCCATGTTTGTAACATCTTCGTGCAGCTATTTTCTGTGGATACAACCAAGGGCGTAGGAACGATCTGAAAACTGGGGGGGACACATACTAACACCCTGTCTACACCGGATGCGAGTGGCACATTGCGTCAAAAGCAATAGAACTCATTATAATCAATGATGCTGTCTACGCTGGAAGCGTCCGTTGCGGTGCATCATGTCATACCGACAGTAAACGGGTGCCGGTTCCATTTTGCGCTGCACGCACTGGCGCTACTACTGCCAACAACACAAATAAACGGTTTCGACGGTTTAAGGTCAACAAACGCGTCCGGTGTAGACAGGGTGTTCTCGTCAGCCTCTCTTCACAATACGACGGTTTTAAATAATTTTTGTATTTTTTGGTTTGTTTAGAAAATGTTTTATATTTTTCAGAATATGTGATATAATTTGAGAGAAAGCATATCAACTGAACGTTTAAGAAACATCCGCATTTTTTATGATAAAACAGCATACAGGCTACTTGGAAAACAATAAAAAGTGCAATGTGCTGATAAAATCTTTAGAGCTGAGCATAAACAGGAAACTATTTCATATTTCAGTATAAAAATCAGGGACTAAAAACTAAATGTTTTTCATTTCGGTTCGTTCTGAGCAGAAACAGTATTTTTTCATTCCGGTTCCAGCATTCTACAGCCCCCTTTCCAATTGTTAACCGGTTGAAACAAAATAAAAGAAGGGTTAATAACGTTCTTTTTTTAATGACAGCACTCTGTGCTAAGAGTGGGTGAAACACCAGGTGCAGTGTTTCTAGATCTCTCAAGAAAAAAGGGGCCTGGTCTGAAAAACAAGCTCAAAGTAAGAGAATAAAATGAGCAATTAAATGTTTTCTCATGTGGGGGAATTTTCAGGACAGAAATCATAACTAGTATACCGTAGCCTAGTAACGTCTTTTCGATAAATGTATTCTTAATATTAAATATATCCCCAAAAATATTTCAATTATTCATTTGGCCACCTAAAATCAATGAATAGCCTAAATCTATTTCTCCTGCATGCATGCACACACTGCAGGGGAGTAAACGTCACCGTTTGCTGATCGAATTATTTTAATTTATTTAACATTGTTTTTTTTAACTAGCGGTTTCCTTCAGAATCACAACACATGCTTATATTGTACTAAAAAGAGAGAACCTCATTTTGTCTGCCAAAGGAAGTGGTGTAATTCCCAAAATTTACTGTGATAAACTCTTGTGTCTTTGGTTTCATGAAAAAAGTATCTGATGAAAATTAACCAGTTATTAACCGTTTATCAGCATTTAAAAATAATGTTTTAACGCTGGAACAATTGAAAGGGATTTCGTTCCACTTTTCGGTTGCGTTCTGCAAAAAATGTTGTTCTTTTTCAGTTTTCCTTCCTTGAACTGTTTATAGTCTCTGATAAAAATGTCATAATTTTTTATGATTTTATTCATTTGCATGACATTCCCAGGCCTGGAAAACACAATTTTAAAGTTACATTTACATTACATTTATGCATTTGGCAGATGCTTTTATACAAAGTGACTTACAGTGCACTTATTATAGGGACAATCCCCCCAGAGCAGCCTGGAGTTAAGTGCCTCGCTCAAGGACACACAATGGTGGTGGCTGTGGGGATCGAACCAGCAACCTTCTGCTTACCAGTTCTTTGCTTTAGACCACTACGCCACCACCAGTCTGTTCCCTGATTTTTCTAGGTTATCCATGACCATAGTAAACCTAAATCAGTTAACTAATCCCAATTTTACAACATTAAAGTAACACCATCTGACTTTATTCAGTTCACTCAAGATCTAATATGCAAATAAATAAAAGAACAATATCAAAGACTTCAAATTAAATGTTTTGTGCACGCCAAGTCCCCAACTAAACAATGATACCAGTTAAATAGAGAACCACGCCACACATGTAACTATTTTAATATTTATACATTTTGAAACATTGTACACTGTTTTACCGATTCATTCGGTTTTTAGCATTTTAGACAGAATATTGACCAACATTAATGATTCTCAATTCAAAAATCATATTTCTAGATAGATGCATATAAATCAGCAGGATTAGTAATGGATCAATCCATCGAGAAAACCAGGGAATCGTTACACCCCTAATATATTTCAGCCTGGTTCAGCTAATGCACATGTGTGTTTGAGTTAACTGACAGTCTCCAATTTCTCCCATTAATATGAATACAAGTGCTCCATCTAGGGCTAAACTGTGGCCCCATTTACACCTTGCATTAACATGTGTTTCTCATCCAGATAGTATCTGGATATTCTTTAGCTGGATTGCATTTACACCTGGCAGTCAAATGTGTCTTGACTGCGATTGGCCACCAAAGCTAAATTTCAGGTCGCCGAAACAAATTTGGCTAAATGTGTGTAACGGTAGCCAGCTGATAGGTAGCTGTGCAGTGTGTAAACCTCACTCCCCTGGCCTCAAGAGGCGCACTAGCGACTTGCGCTAGAGGCTGTAGCCTTTAGCCTCCTTGTTAGCATGCCCGCCTCCCATGCCAGAGCCCCCAGTTCGAATCCCGCTCTGAGAGTGAAGACTGGTTTTATGTGTGACACGCACGATTAGAAGAGAGAAACGTGATGTTCCAAGTGTATTCCAAATTAATGGAATAATTCATGGGATATTGTTCACTGTTCGTGTAACAAGATTGCAGTGTCTATTGTGTTCTTCACTTTGCGATTGTAGAATTAACAGAAAAAGGCAAGAACACACAACACAGCGCTTTAACAATGGATGACTGTAGCGGAACCTCATCATATAATTCATTATTACGTAGTTGTATCTGGATAACATAAACACATTTGCATTTACACCTTTCCTGACCACCTTTGAATGTGGATTCAGTGATCCAATCACGATCCGATCACAAATCGTCTTGGGGGCATTTACACCTGTCATTTAATGTGGTCAAGCATTAGGGTTAGGGTTAGGGTTCCATACAATGAAAGTAAATGGTGACTGATACAGATGTAACAGTGGCCAGCTGATAGATAGCTGTGCAATGTGTATAAACCTCATGCTCCTGACCTCAAGACGTGCACTAGCGACTGATGCTAGAGGCTGTAGCCTCCTTGTTAGCACACCTGCCTCACATGCCAGAGATGCCGGTCCGAGTCCCATATGGAGCAGGTAGAACAGGAGCGTCACAATGGTGCCGTGACCCGGATGGGAGTGAGGTTTGGGGGGGTGAGTGTAACGGTGGCCAACTGATAGATAGCTGTGCAATGTGTATTAAAAAAAACCTCACTCTCCTGACCTCAAGAGGTGCACTAGCGACTGACACTAAAAGCTGTAGCCTTTAGCCTCCTTGTTAGCACGCCCACGTCCCATGCCGGAGATGCCAGTTTGAGTCCTGTATGGAGCAGGCAGAACAGGAGTGTCACAATGGTGCCGTAACCTGGATGGGAGTGAGGTTTGGGGGGGTGAGTGTAATGGTGGCCAGCTGATAGATAGCAGTGCAATTTGTATAAAAAAAAAAAAAACCTCACTTTCCTGACCTCAAGAGGTGCACTAGCGACTGACGCTAAAGGCTGTAGCCTTTAGCCTCCTTGTTAGCGCACCCGCCTCCCATGCCGGAGACGCCGGTTCGAGTCCCGTACGGAGCCGGTAGAACAGGAGCGTCACACGGGCAGTCTTTAGCATACTGCCTAACATCTCCAGTTGTGTTCCACAGAATAAAGAAAGTCATACATGTTTGAAATTTGAAATCTGAAATGATGAGGGTAAGTAAATGACGACAGAACTTCCAATTTTGGATAAATTCTTCCTTCAAAGCCACAACATATAGTATAAGCCGTAATAACTCTGTATCACAACTCTAGGATGTATGTTTTTTATTTCAGAAAAACAAAATGACACTGAATTTGCCCTCCTCTTTTAAAAATAATAAATTCTAGTGCAATCATAAGCAATTTAATGCCTAGTTTTACATCATATCTTGAGGATTGTATATTGATCATGGAGGCTGTTTGAGGCTCTCCTGACAAGCGAATCATTCACTGATCTCCTCTCAGTTTCTGCGGTATTGACGTGCCAGTAATGACACATCTAACCCTGTGTAACTCTGACAATTATTACCCAATACTCCCAGCCCTGCAGGTCTTTACAATTAAGAGGCTGAATCATCAGACTGACGTATCTGACACTTCTCACACGGACACACTGAGAGGCTTCTGCTGTAACACTTCTGCTTCAAATTCATTTTCCAATCTATGTCTTAGTCAAATAGTCTAACTGCAATCAAAGAAATGAAATCACTGCGCTCTACCAGTTCAGTGTGCATAGATCTATAAACCTTAAACAGTCTCAAAAACAAACTCCTTCTGGAGTAAATAGTCTAACATATAACGGCCATTCAGATTAATCCACCAATATGTGGCTATTTTGGAATGGATCATTATTGGATGACAAGTGTGTCCACTTGGCCAAGTTTTCAAATAATTTGTTGTGAATTTCTGTGTAAAATAAATGTACATTTTGTTTGTGTTATGTTAATTTCAATTCAGCACTTTTGCAATCATGGTGCGTTCAAGTATGTCAGAATTATCGTATTTATGAGATGAGAGCACATGAACGCCACTACAAAGTCGTAATTACGAATGGGAAACTTGGGTTTTCTTTTAGCCCCAACAGTCGATTTAAGATTCATGGCAGAAGCAAATTGTTATTGGTAATAATTCCATTTTGCTTGTGGATGTTGACTGTGCAGTTTAATTTGAATGCATTTTTTTGTACTGTTAATGAGGAATAACAATAAAGCCTGCCAGAAAATAAGACTCATTTTAGCTGGTTTAAGAAGTGACAGGCTTGTGCAGCAAAACTACATTTCCCATCCTTATATGTGTCCTAGTTTTATCAGAAAATCATAAATGAAAATGAAAACATAACACAAAACACAAGGTCATTAAAAATGCAATGACGATTCATTTGCAGTGCAAAAATCTGCAAGTTCTGACTGACGAAGTGACTGATTCAAACATTATTCACGTTAAACAACTCTACACTATTGTGAAATAAAAATCCAAAATTCAGTGTGCCAAAGGCCAAAAGCAATCCATTCTAAAAATGTGGCTGTAGCCCCAGAAATCAATAGAGCGCCGTCTCTTTCCTCTGAGAAGACACCTGCCGGACAGCATTGATCGTCTCCTCAAGCGCTCTCAGCAGCTTCCCGCTACGCGTCACCAATTGTCTGCCTTTTTCTCTTTTGCCCGTTAAAAAATGGTCAAAAATTTACAAAAGGGACTTGTTCTCCCCGACCTCGGTGAGGTACAATCACTCAGTGGAAAAACATTTTGAAAATATCAGAGGGAAGAGCCGTCCGACAGGGGAGCGCTATAAACAGCGTAATGATTTCCCCAGAGTTTCTGCCAAGAGCCGGTGTCACCCGAAAGCGCCGTAAATGGTGACATATCCTCACTCAGGATCGTGGAGAAATCGAACCCTGACATTCTTTTTAGGGCCCGAGCCTCCTCATCAGCCAATTACCGTGGTAAGCGGAGAGCGCACTGCTCAGAGAATGCTGCGAACCTTCAGAGATTATGACTGCATACGCTGCCAAAACAGCTTCAACTACACGCATCTCAGGGCCCTGCCGCCCCGAGGAACCATTTATAAATGAACTGAAGACGCTTTAGTTCAAACACCCTCGTAATATGACTTTTTTGCAGGCTGCCACCCCAAATGAATGGCGTGCCTTGACGAAGACAAAGAAAGAAAAGAGAAAGACAAAGAAAAAGAGCAGAGTGCACTTCCCCTTCACACAAAAAAACCCCTTAAATACCGTGAAACATTGTGTTGACAGAGTTTAGTTGTGGAGGATAGATGAATGCAGTTAGGTGGGTGATCAGAATAATGTTTAATCATTAAAATAATGCGTTCACACCACAGCCGTTGTGTTAAATTTATGCAGAGTGCCACATTTATCACGACCTCAGAAGCCGGAAAAGAAGCATTGCTTAATAAATCAGCCGATTTCAGGCTGGACAGAGAAATTCACCTGAAGATGGTGGAAACAGCTGTTCACTGTTGTCCAGCAAGTACCACCGTGTTTGAATAACTCACTGCATATTCCCAGCACCACTAATCATGTTATAAAATAACACATTGAGCTTGTGTGCCCAACCGGCCAACAGCAGTGCGCAGAAAACTGCGACTATCTATTTAAGTGCAAAAGATCTGCTTCTCTAGCGACAAACATGGGAAAGTTTCGTCTGGGCCAAATTAAAACAGATTGCCGTGTCCGAAGGCATTTTCGAGACAGAAGATGTGATGGTCTGTGATGGTCTGTGGATGTTGCCCTCAATGCATCTCCAGGATAAAAGCTAAAGCGGTTTTACAGCAGGGCTCTCTGTATTTGTCTGGTTAATGTGAGCGCTCGTCTCTAGGATGTGTGGAGAGGCTCGTTGGCCATTCCCTCTGAAACTAATTAGTGCTGTAGGCCGAGGTTCAGGGAGAGCAGTGATGGTGAGACGGGGGCTGGAGTGAAGGGGATTCACAGAGAGAACAGAAGAGAAGAGCAGTCACCCTTTAAACAATGGATGCTGAGAGCTAACCTGACCGTAGCATCACAGCCTCATTATCGCCAGATAACTGTATGATCATCTCAATTCAGTCACTTTAACTGTGACGCTCGGCCTGTTGAAAGCACCATTGATGTTTGTCTCAGGTGTTTGTTTAATAGTCGGGCTGAGCAATATATCAAATATACACAATATATTCACAAAGATTTTTAAATGCTCATTAAACATTTTTTGAGATCTTAAAGGAATATTCCGGATTCAATACAAGTTAAGCTCAATTGACAGCATTTGTGGCATAATGTTGATTACTACAAAAATTAATTTCGACTCGTCCCTCCTTTTCTTTAAATGTGTGTTCCAGTGAGACACTTACAATGGAAGTCAATGGGGTCAATCTGTAAACATTAAAATACTCACTGTTTCAAAAGTATAGACACAAGACATAAACAATATGTGTGTTAACATGATTTTACTGTGATAAAATCACTTACTAACCGCATCTGTGTGAAGTTATAGACAATTTTACAACTTTGTTGCCATGACAACGTAACACCGTAACCCCGTTTTTTTTGTGGTAATCAATATTATGCCACAAATGCTGTCGATTGAGCTGAACTTTTACTGAACCAGAGATTATTTAGCAGAGACGGGCCACTTCTATTTAAATGGGACAAATTGGAACGCTCAACCAAGAGGCTCTAGCACCCAACGGTCAACAAATGTAGAAGGGAAGTCCCACCTTACAGGTAAAAGAGCCAATCACCTTTTTGATACAGACATCGCCTGCCAATCAACTTGCTAACGTGTATGCACATTAGCTATACAAGCTGGGACAATTGTGTGTTTTAGTGTAATATGAGGTCAAGTAGCACAACTTATGATTCCAGTATTATCAAAATGTATTGCTGATTTGAATACGTTCTTTGATCATAATCTTGACCATCCGTTTTGGAGATTTTGGTCTTTCCTCATTCAAGTAGATAGGAGCTGCACTGTCATGACTGGAAATAACCTCCCGAGAGCGTCCCAAAGATGACCGACAGTGGACTAACTTGCTAGAAAGACTTTGACTGAACCCAGAATATTCCTTTCATAGATACGTATGTACACGTTGCACATCATTGTAAACAGTGATGATAGAGGAAAGTGGTTATTTAAAAAAATAAAAAAATAAATAAAATGTGTTCTTGCAGTTTAAAAACCAAAGTTGAAGCAATGTCTCAATTGTGAGGTATATATGCGTTCAGTCTGAGCTGTGATTGGTAAGACAGTACGTGTCTACATCGTTAGAATTTTACGGCACTGCCAGAGACATGTGAATCATGTGAATGCAAAAGAAGGAAGAATTAAACATTGATGAAGCAAACATGACAGCGCTTTCTGTGTGAGCTCAATATCACTCGCAGAGCAGACATGACAGTGGTTTTTCTTAGACAGTTAAAGAAATAGAAATTCTGTCGTTATGTACGTATGACTTTCTTTCCTTCTGTGGAACACAAAATGAGATGCTATGAAGAACGTTAGTCTCAGTCACCATTCACTTGCATTGCATCTTTTTCCATGCACTGAAAGTGAATGGTGACTGAGACTAACACATTCTGGTAAACTTCTCCTTTTTTGTTCCACAGAGGAACTGTCGTACAGGTTTGGATCAACATGAGGGTAAGTAAATGATTTTTCATTTACATTTTTGGGTGAACATCTGTATGCCTTTAAGTTCCCAAAAGAGTGTGTCATTAGACTAGTTTTGCAATCCTTCTTAGTGTGTTGTTAAGACAAACACTATGATTTAATAGCATCTCTGATTTAAACTTCAGAAGCAAACAGCACTAGCACTTTGTAAGTCCAGTTCACTTCTGTTTAGTCAAAACGATGATTCCTCTTATTTAATATATATATATAAAATAATTAAAAGACTGAAATATGATAATGATAGCATTTTTATTGCCAGGCCATACTGCCCTGCCAACTCAGTCTCATGACAAGTCGTAATAATTAGTGATGGGATGATATATCGTGAAAATGATGAACCATATTGAGGCAAAACTATTTCGAAATTTCGAATTTGCAATTTGTCCAAGTGATCATACATGAAATTACCTGACAAACATCATAATCTCCTGATTATGATTATAATTTCTTCTACACTGTTTATGGGATTTAGCTTATAGAAATTTAAGAACTGGTATACCTGAAAAATGGCCTTGTTTTGTTGAAAAATGCCTGAGATTAAAACAAACCATTTCTTCCGTGTAATGTGTGTCCATCAAAGACGAAACCACGCACTCCACTTTCATCGAAAAATGTCTTTGAACATCCTTTCTGTTTTTTAAAGTCAGATTTAAAAGTTAAAAGAAATATTTTAATCACAAATAGCACGGATGCGCTAAGAAAACGAGTCTTCTCTCTCGTTTATGAATAAACACCTGTGCGAGTCTGTGAGATGCACATTACACTCTTAAAGTGACAGTACCATTTTAGCGTGTGTTATATCGAATATAAACTCATTGTCATTACATGTAAATTGTACACATTATTTCAAACATTAATAGCTTACAGTATATCATTATTATATATACAATTTCATGATATAATACTGACTCTACCCTCCCTAGCAACCGGGCCAATTTGGTTGCTTAGGAGACCTGGCTGGAGTCACTCAGCACAAGATGTTTCGTTTCTTAAAATAAAATGTTGGACAGGAGGCTAGCTAAAATGTTATGCTTGTATCGTATCGATTTGAAATTCTGTTTGTTGGTTGTACCTTTTCATGTAAGCCACATCACACAATATCTTACACCATCTTGTACTTTTTACGAGTTTTCATGAGACTATGTTGGCCCTGCAAAGCCAAAACATGGTAACTATGAAGCTATTTTTCTCAGTTTCACTGTTGGCAAAGTTTTTTGATTGTCCAGTCAAATGTTTTCTGTTTTCTCTGAATTCAAGCACAGTTACGTCAAATCTGTCTGTCACAGGACAGATTACAACCTAAGTTACAGTCATTACTTAATTTTGACAAAATGTAACTGTTGTTGTTGTTGGGTTTTGGTGAATTTTTGTGTGCGCGCTAAAATCACTCAATGCATGCATCAAATCCTGAGACGAGCGCATCCACCTGCCACTGAAAACTCTACTGATGTTTACGAATAGTTCGGACAGAGAGTGCCATTTCATTGTCTCTCTGCACTTCCAGGAAGTGTTTGGTGTGGCGTGAGAATGGACAGGCCTGTTCCCCGTGCCCCCCGCCCGCCCGCCTCCAGGACCAGATCAATAGCAGCTGAATGCCATCTGCTTGGGGCAGCAGAACGCCAGCGCAAGCCCGCGCCATGCATCTTCTACAATTGAAAGGTTATTTTTATGCAAGTAAACAATTCATCCTCTGGTCTCCACGCGTTCTGCTCATTTACCCGCTCCCGGTCGATACAATATGCAAAACGGCCGGGGAAAAAAATTGAATCCAAGGAGTGAAGCTGATGCGCAGGTGACAGCTAATCGATTAGCCTCTCCGCTAAACTGTGACGTGCGGTCAGAGTGTTTTATAGCCGTTCATGCAAATCTAACTCCCAACAACACAATTCAAATCCTCCCTTTCTCTTAACGCTGCTGAACTCTTTAACCACTCCGATGGGGAGATAAGACACTCTGCCAGAGGAGAATGTACTTTTTAGCTTCAATTAATGATACTGGCGCGGCCGTCTTGCTCCTGTTTTTTGGAGCGCACGGCCGAGGAAAGATGCATTTGACGGGATGATGCGTGTTTTTGGAGGGCATCATCTCCGTCTGACCCCTCGGCTGCAGATATTTCCAGTGCATGCTCCGCTGGCCATGCTGAACCTGTTACAGCTCCCGGGGGGATTATTGGACTCTTATTAGATTTTCTGCAGTCCAGCTATTAGTGATAAATGTACTGCTGTATTCACTGTCAAGTTAATCAATGCTGCCAAAGTTTTGTTGACCTAACAGCAATCTATAAAGCAAAGCCACTCCATTTTTTTCCCCTTGCCGTACCCTGACAACTCTGTCCACCGCGGGGGCCCTTTTGGTGGTCCAACGCTCCCTCAAAGAGGCCCGGCGAGCTCCACAAATTGAAATACTGTCTTTAAAAGCAGGGCAATTGCTGTGACGCCTCGCCTGTCAAAGGAATTGTTTAAAAACCAGAGGCTCTCAAACAGATCCAGTTTGATGGTTAAAACACTGGCAAATCGATAACTTCACAGATGATAGAACGTTGTCAAGTGTTAAAAAAAAAAGCACAGTTTTCTCGACAACAAAGCCCTTATTTTCAGCAGCTGTAGCGGTAAAAAGACATGAGCAGTGAAATCGAAGGACTGGAAGATGAAATAAGAGGCAGAGCACAAATGTATGGTACTGTCAGCACGCCGCCGCTAAAACAAATGACCACCGCACACCTCAAACGCAATTATGGCCTTATGAAATATGAATTTCCATTGATTTTTTACATCGTTTCCCATGGTCATGCAGGTCTACGTATGAAATACTCGCAGTATAAATTATGAAAGCAACCTGACATAATTTGTGTTTTGTGTTTGTCTGTTTCCTTTTACTCTGGTATTATTAATATTATGTTTTTCCAGCAGACAGAGAGAGAAATATAGTGCGAAAGCCATCTCAGATTCCTCATGTTGGTCCCCAGCTGCAGGGGTGCATGTGTTGTGTCCGGGGCCGTAACGGGGGGCCTGATGGAGGCACAATTACTGCTGAGAGGGGGACGGGAGCCGTAACCTGGCTGGAGAATACTGATTAACCTTTTTCAGGCTGTTGACAAATGAATTGCATCAACAGTGTACGACAACATTTATCACTGCCTATCTACACTTAGAGTCGCAGGAAAATAACAGGCTTGTGCTAATAAAGCGAAGCTGCGTGCCTCAGCACATTATGTCACAGAGCACACAGTCTGATATCCATCCTCTCTGGTCAGACACAGACATCAGGCGTCTGTCCCAATACACATTATATGTGAAAAAGACAGAACTGAGTACCACAAAATAATACAAAGGCATTAAATACACTGTAAAAAAGTGGTAAAATGCAATTGTTACCTTAAGAAGCTTTTTCTACTTGATCTAACCCTTGAAATTAGATTTGTTGGTGTAATCAAATCTATTCAAGGTTGATTCTGACATGTTAAATAACATTTTTGAATTGAATCAAACCAGTTAATTTAGATATTACCAGAATTTTTAGGTTAACATTTTTTATTTTAGTCAACACTTTCTATTGCATATTCTTTACTGGCTGCATACAAACAGCTGTACAATGCGACCAGTGTAGTCTTATTCACAAACAAATTACTTTTATGAATTTTTATATATTTTGATTTTAATGAATCGGCCTCATGAACTCACAAGTTATTCGTTTAATTGAAATCAGAGTCCATCAGAATGATTACTGAAATCATTTCTGTATCTTTTATTGCATGGATGTCAATATGACAGTGTAGTTAAAAGATCCACATTCACAAAAGAGTTTTGTTGCAATAAATGATATGTTGCGAAAAAATCGGACTAGTGTTGGATGTAATCTGATTACAAAGTGATTAGTTATTTTAATCTAATTACGTATTAAGTCAAAACAATTTTCAATTCTTGTAATCACATTACAGTTACTGACTTTCAATTAAGAAACTTGGGTGACACATTTCTAAATAATATTGTTTATGTAGAATACATTTAAAATGTGAACTATGTTCATATGTATGTCTCTTTGTGTTTCTGTGACATCTTAAAGATTTTTATAGACATTAAAATGTATAATATTTTGAAGGTTGAAAGGAAAAACAAACTTATGTGAAATGTATTTTAGAAAGTAACTTGAAAGTAAAGTAATTAGTTATGTGATTACTTTTTCGATGAAGTATTCAGTAATCGGAATCTGATTTTAATTTTAGAAGCAATTAGTAATCACTAATGGATTACTTTTTCATTAAAGGAATATTCCGGGTTCAATACAAGTTCATCTCAATCGACAGCATTTGTGTCATAATGTTGATTACCACAAAAATTTATTTCGTCTCGTCCCTCCTTTTCTTTAAAAAAGCACAAATGTGTGTTCCAGTGAGACACTTACAATGGAAGTCAATGGGGTCAATTTTTAGAAGGTTTAAAGGCAGAACTGTGAAGCTTATAATTGTATTTAATTTTATAATAATTATATAATTATTTATTTTGTTAAAACTCATGCATTTTTTGAGCTGTATAGTTGTTTAAACTGTATTTATACAGTCGTTTTTGGGTTTTAGGGTTTGTTGACATTACATCATCATGGCTAGTGGTCGACCGATATATCGCTGAGGCCGATAAATCGGCCGATATTCTGAATTTGTTAATTATCGCATAGGCTGACAAATTTTCCCGTTTGGCCGATTTGTTTCTTGAGGGTTCTGAGAATCACCTGCTTGCATGTGAAGCATCTGAGACATGTAGACGACCTGTCACGGTTTGTTTTGTTGTTACATGCATCGCGTTACTACAATAATAGACCAGTGTGCAACACAATGTCATTTAAACGGTCCGCATATCAGAGTCGCAACAGACGCGTTTGAGCTCATAATGTTAAAGTGCTCACCTGTTTCATTCTCCCTCTCTCTCCTCAACAGTTCCCTGTAACTTTTAACTGTCTTCTCTAATGATAAAAAGTCAAATATCAATAACACTAATATCATATACCATCTGCAAATATGCACATATCTCGTTTAAACATATGTAATAAACTAACCTCACAAAACTTCAGCAGATCCAGCATCCTGTGGAGCGCTCATTTATTTACCTCTAAAGCACGTATTCTATCAGTCTCTCCTCAACAGTTCCCTGTAACTTTTAACTCTCTTGTCTAATGATAAAAAGGCAAATATCTATAAAACAAATATCATATACTTTCTGCAAATATACACATATCTCATTAAAACAGATTAAATAATCCAATCTCACAAAACTTGAGCAGATCCAGTATCCTGTGGAACGCTCATTTATTTACCTCTAAAGCACGTATTCTATCAGTCTCTCCTCAACAGTTCCCTGTAACTTTCCCATTGATAAAAGGCAAGTATCAATAAAACTTCTATTATATACCATCTGCAAATATGCAGATATCTTGTAATGTAATTCACAAACCTCGCGAATATCCAGCGTTTTCTTCCTGTCGAGCGCTCATCTAATATCTTCCTCTGAAGCACGTATTCAATCAGCCAAAATCAAAAACTTCAGGATCAAGATCAAAAGTTCCTCTGATACACAAATCATGATGGTCAGTCCGTGACAATCCAAGCAGGCAATCCAGTCCTGGCAATCCAGTGCAACTTAAAAAGTAAAAGCGCTTCACGTGTGCTATAAGTAAATGTCTTATTCACTATTCACTGTATGTGCAATTGATTTGATTTGGTATTTTTTTGAGAAAATTCGATTGCTAATGTGGACATGCCATCCATGGATGCTGGACTACTGTGTGTACTGGTATTTCCTTCTTCCTTATATATTAACAATTTCTTCAAGTGCAAATAAATTACTAAAATTTGATGACTAAACAGAAATCAGAAGAAACTACCATTTAAAATACAATATATTTTTTTAGATTCTTTTTTACAAAGTTAAAGTTATGTGTGAAATTTAGTAAATATAGTGCTAAATAAGAGTTTATTAATTTTGTATGTTATTTACTATAATGAATTGTGTGATATATTGGCATTGTATCGGCCACCCTGCACTCTGGATATCGGCATCAGCCATTAAAAAACCCATATTGCTCGACCACTAGTCATGGCAACGAAGTTGTAAAATTGTCTATAACTTTCCACAGATGTGGTTAGTAAGTGATTTTATGACAGTAAAATCATGTTAACACACATATTGTTTATGTCTTGTGTCTATACTTTTGAAACAGTGAGTATTTTAATGTTTACAGATTGACCCCATTGACTTCCATTGTAAGAGTCTCACTGGAACACACATTTGTGCTTTTTTAAAGGAAAGGAGGGACGAGTCGAAATTAATTTCTGTGGTAATCAACATTATGCCACAAATGCTGTCGATTGAGTTGAACTTGTACTGAACCCGGAATATTCCTTAAACTTACCCAACACTGTTCAGTATATAGTTAGGATTTGATGCACTCCCCTGCTGCAAAAACACTAATATGTACCAGTACTGTAGCTGCATTTTATGAAAATCTCAATGTGTTCATGTACAGAAATCCCCTACACTGCCAATTAATTTGCAATTTCAGATTAAATGCAATTCAATGTTTGATTAAAACTTCTTTATCATACATTAATTTAATCAGATTGAGCATCTTAAGTGTTGTCCTTTCAATGTTCTCTGAAACGCTGCACTCTTGATAAGTGATTTACCTGTGAATAATTTTGCCTTGACTCCTTTTTCCACAAAAGGTCACTGATCTGACACGTTACAGTGCCATTTGCATTTAAGTGTGCATTTTATTGACCTCTGCGTAGAGCGTCCTGACTGTTTGCCATTAATGTGTTTGTGGGTGTGATGTGTTCGCTCAGCAAACGCCGTGACGCTCAATTACCAGAGAACACTAATTGCATCTCCATTCAGCGGCCCTTTTGTTATTACACCTGCTTTACAAATCAACAACAGCGAGCAGACGCTCTTATTTCACTTCTGTAATGACGAATTAGAGTGCAATGGACGAACAAATGATGATACAACTCGTGCTCGATGGCGACTCAATGCTCATCCATTTTCCTTCATTTACGTAGCACGTTTGTATCTCGTGTATTTCTGCCGCTCTGAAGGTAAAGCTGAACTCGCTAACAAGAACAAAAGCTTCCCGTGCACTTGTCCAAACACATTTTGGGGAAATAAGCCTGATCGGGTGCGAGGGAGAATTATTTTTCTTTATTAAGTGACCTGTGTCCCCGGAGAGACAAAAGAAAGCAAACAATTAATCTTTTACTAGTGGTTGGGTGCAGAATGGGCTCAGGCCGAGATGAAAGCGGAGCGTACCTGTGGCGGCTGGGAGAGAGGGGTAATTAGGCCTGGCCAGGGGAATAAATGGATTCCAGCTTCAAGTGTGCTGAGCTTTCAGCCGCTGACAGCGCTCTCACCCCCACAAATAACATCTCCTGTGCACGCTTCACCTACGACCAAAAAACAGGAGAATAATTAACAAGATTCAATGTATTAATTGCTGCAAGCCATTAAAAATGGCCAGAGAAAGTGCATTAATTGCCGTTCCTGGTTTAATGAAATTAAGGCAGAATGTTCCGTTCACAGTTGGCTAAGCAGGTGAAGCGGTTTGCCGGCCCTGGAAAAAAAAATGACCAACAATATCAATAATGTTTGGAGCTAAACCTCAGACAAACCGTTGGATTAAGGTTGTTTTACTGGATCACACAGACTGCGGTGACATGATAATCAGTCTGGTTGCTCTTTGTGAAATGGTATTGCTTATAAATGATGTTTACGAGAACAGAAATTAATCTGTCATACAGTATATGTGGTTCAAGATTCTTCAAAATAGGGAAGAATATCTTTGCAATATCTAGCAATTAAAGAGGCAGAGATAGATTACTTTTAAAAGCACTATTTCTTGAAGAGCGCATGTCTGAGTTATAGTTTGTAAGGATAGCAGAGTTGTGCACGTGCACATAAAAATGTCAAATGTGTCAATTTATTTAAACTCATCTATAGTGTTACTCAAAGAACTGATTTTCGCAAAGTGTCCAATATGAAGGCTATCATCTTAGATGTGCACATGAAAATGTCAAAGCTTATTCCTGTGTTTATTGTCTCAGAGCTACACATGTTCATAGTTGAATTTTGTGCATTTTAATCGTTATTTATTCCTAACAATGCATTTTGACTTTACACTGTTTAAGACAACACACACAAACGCTCTTGGAGAATACCCAAATAATCCGTTGCTTGAAGCTGCTTAACCAATAGGAGCTTTATTCTTTAATCAAAATAAAAATGTTTTAAAGAAACCATTCTGTTCCCAGACACTACAATATTTTTCAGCCTATTGAAGTTGTTCGATATATATCTCGATAAGTATGTATTAGCTCTAAAATGGCTCAAAAGTGATTCATTTTTTTGCGTGTTTTTAATCAGAGGAACCATCGTTTCATTCAAACAGCCATTGTGGCCAAGCAGACTCTATATTTTAAAGGCATTTAATAAACATCTCATTAAAAATAATGAAGGTATGCTTCCCACTGTTTTTCACTCAATGAACACAAGGGAGAATGATATTTAATAATTTTCATTGATATGCACTTTTATATTTAGATTTTAAATAGGCCTACAGTACAATGATACATAGTAGCTTAATAAAAAGCATTATTTACCTTTAAATATTTTTACTTAAACATTTTTTATGAATGAACAAGGTGTGCAAAAACTGCTTTATTGTTTAAGAACCCAGTTGAATATTGAATAATACTAAACTATTCAGTGATGCAAACTCTGATAAAGCAAGTTATAGCAGGTGTTCAGTGGGAATATTTTCAGTTGATTTTTGTTGATCTTGTTGTTGTATTAATGCTTTATGCTTAAAGTACACCTTTTAAGGGATTATAATAAGTAAAATGTAGAAAATGTCACCAAACAGTTTGGACAAATTAGCTTAAAAAAGGTTAACTTTTGATTAATACCGTTGGACCCAGTCAAGTTTATTATTATAATGTAATACTGAATTATCATGATTATTTTGAGGAGTAGAATTGTTTTATAGAAAAGCAATATATTTCTGTCCTATTTACTCCACCTTCACCCGGAGCTTTTATTTTGACACTGAAAGTGCAGTTTGTAGTTTACAACGTTCTGCAACTGGTGAAACGCTGTCATCTCCATTTTTCTGATATACTGTGCTGCATTTGTAGATTTGTATAATATTTGTAGTGGTTACTAATGTTTGGAATTGCATGAATGCTTGATCCTGCAGAACGTTTCTTTCACAATGCATGTGAACTGTTCTAAAAACGTTTAAGGGGCCATGGGGGTCTGGGTATCTCAGCCCCCATGGTAAAGACACTGACTATCACATCTGGAGTCACGAGTTTGAATCCAGGGTGTGCTGAGTGACTCCAGCCAGGTCTCCTAAGCAACCAAATTGGCCCGGTTGCTAGGGAGGGTAGAGTCACATGGGGTAACCTCCTCATGGTCACTATAACGTGGTTCTCGCTCTCAATGGGACGCGTGGTGAGTTGTGCGTGGATGCCGCAGAGAATAGTGTGAAGCCTCCACATGCACTACGTCTCCGTGGTAACATGCTCAACAAGCCAGTGATAAGATGTGTGGATTGACGGTCTCAGACATGGAGGCAACTGAGATTCATCATCCGCCAACCGGATTGAGGCGAATCACTACGCCACCACGAGGACTTAGAGCGCATTGGGAATTGGGCATTCCAAATTGGGGAGAAAAAGGGAGGAAAAAAAATAGAGGCTATGAGTGTGTGCACAGAACAGCTTGTAACCTGTTTATTCTGAAGAGCACACAGTCATGTTATCTGTCTTTAATCGCAGTTTTTTGCAGTTTTATAATCACATATGACACTTTGCCATTTTTATGTTATTTTGATTAACTGGATAGTGGAGAGTAGCATGAGCCTCCACATGCTGTGAGTCTCTGCGGTGTCATGCACAACGAGTCACGTGATAAGATGCACGGATTGATGGTCTCAGAAGCGGAGACAACTGAGACTTGTCCTCCACCACCCGGATTGAGGTGAGTAACCGCGCCACCACAAGGACCTACTAAGTAATGGGAATTGGGCATTTCAAATTGGGAGAAAAGGGGATCAAATATAAAATAAAAAATAAATTGAAGAAATTAAATTATTTAATGAAACTGATCGGCATCAACCAGAATTTCAATATCGGTGCATCACTTATGGCAAACCCCCAAACACGTCGAAACTGAAATCAAGTGAAGAAAGTAAATCTGACACCTCATCACTGTTCCCACGCATCGCTTTGCCAAAACTTTCAGATCCTAAAGCTGTGTTTGATTGTGTTGATGATAAAACACACGAACACTGAAGCTCTGACCTCCTGAAACATGTTCACAGAAACACACACTGCCTACAGATTCAACCAGTTTCACACGCCATTGACAAATAACAGAGCGCTCCATGTGTCCTACATTCCTGGGTCGGTTCTCCTAAAAATCTGGACTCAGGAGAGAAGAGCAAGTCCGAGCTGGCCTGATAGAAACAGTGATGGATTCCAGTTATTAGCAGATCAAAAAGATGGATGGCGGCCTGCTTTACCCAATCAACATCATCATCTAGATCTATTTAAAGATAGCACTGCTGCTAATCAACTTATTTAAGCTGCTGATAATATCAGAGCGCACAATAATCTGCCGTTCTGTGCCACATCTCCACACTGATCGATAAAACACTTGAGCCAGTGCAAAGAGAGGTAAGTAACGACTCTCCCGGTCATTAATATTATTTAACAGTCTTCAGAGCACACTTAATGAAGAAGAAAAACGGGAGCCCTCACCACTACTGCAGGACATTACAACATTCACACAAACACACACAGTGTCAATGCAGAAAACAAACACACTATATGATTTTCTTACAACAAGGCTGGTAATAAAATTAGGCCTAATTATGTAACAGCATTATGAGAACATATGCCCAAATATTTTGTATCCATAACTATCAAATCACATTTGTCAAGCGCTGCAAAAATAATAGATAATAATAGCATTTTTGTCTTCTTTTCCGGTCACAATTCTAAACATTCTTAAAATGCTTGTTTTTTTGCTTGACAAGTAAATCTATCTTGTTTAAAAAAAAAACATTATATATATATATATATGTACTGGAAAATAGAGCATACTAAGAAAATTATTTTTTGCTATTTTTGTCATGTATATTGATTTGTCTAAAACTTAGAATAATGAAAACAAAATACTCTATTATTGAATCCAAATATGAAATCTGCTTGCTGTTCTTGTTAATGGAATTTGTTATATTTTATAGCACATTTATGGGTAATTGATACTCAATTCTTTTGGGAAGTTAACGTGCCCTGCGGTGTGACATACTTATATCATCTAAAACTATTTTAATCAGCATTTTGACATTTCTCGTAAAATTATTGTGCATGTTGTTTTAATGAGCTCATGTTAATTGAGAGACTACATGGAATATTTGTACTTTTAAAAATTAATTTGTCACACCACAAGACTATTTTAAATGAACTAGTAATTAAAAAGGTGAAAAACTTCAGTGAAATGGTGACCAGGACCTACAATATACACTTTCCTTTTATACATTCATATACATTTACAAAACCTAAAATCTTGATGTTGATTAAAAGAAATGTTCATGGACATTTTAGCCTTTTCCCAATAGTGCTGTAACGAGCTGCAAATACATGTGACCTGCATTCATTTTCTGGTGTCACTTTTCATTAAGTGTCTTTTACTATGTACTAACATTAAAATACATACAATACAATGTATTTGGGGTCAGTTACTTGATGCTCTTTTAACTGTCCAGATCTATCATTTTTTCAGAAATGCAATTCACACAAAACAATAACTTGAACACAGATTTTCCATGATAGCATATTTTGAAATTTTGGTATTTTTTCTGAGTCTTAAAGTAAAAGATTTCAAGTGGTGCAACGGTCCAGAGAACGGTAAAAAGCTGATTAAAAGCTGAAATTCTTAAAAAAAGAAATGTTGGCATGAGTATTGCAGAATAATCTTTTATTATTATTTCCAAAATAAAAAAAATTTAAAAAAATAAAAAAAAACAGTAAAACAATTGTGTTTTAAAATTTTATTAATATTTCAAAAAAACACTTTTGTCCACTAAATCAAAGTCATGTGGTATAACCAACATGTATTTAGCCATTTTGTTGTTTTGCTGATAATAACCATAAAACAGAGGGGACCTCTTTAGACCATCAGAAATATTTGATATTTTGACCTTTTTATGAAAAGGCACATTTTGTTCTGGTCATGTGGTTTAATTAGGGATGCACCGATACCACTCTCTCTCTTCTGATCCGATTCCGATACCTGAAATCTCAGTATCAGCCGATCCCGATCCCGATCCCGATCCGATACCAGTGTTGTTGTTTTCTTAATCAGTTTCGAATATCTATCTCTCATTCTGTGATACTAATTAAGAGTACTCTTTTATCTATCAAGAAACACAAACCTTAAACTACACATTATTTCAATAGAAATGTACAGCTTATTAAGAAAAACTGTATTGTTCAGTAGTCTACTGGATAATGCAGCAGCAAAATTAACAGTAATTCCAGTGAAAGTCTTCAGTAGAGTTTTAACTTTAACTTTAAAACCCTCAGGCTTTTATTTTGACAGTCGGAACACTTCAGGAAGTCCTGTAAGTGCCTGTATGTGGGCTAGTTCACATTAGTTTAATTCGCTTCTTACTCCAAATCTGGTGAAATGCTCCTCCAGTGGCGTTCTCAATGCATGTTAGAAGCGAACCGAACTATTGAGCTTCTACATCTGAGATTTTGTTCGTGTGGAGCGTTCACATATTGCACGCCGCTCTGAGGGCCGCAAGCGCATCAAGAGCATGCGTGTCCTCTGTATGTGTGTCAACAGAGCCGCATCATTCACTAACGCGCAGCACATGCACACTATATATTTACTAATTAAACACAGACTTTTATGATTCAGAAAGCCATAGCATGTCTTCAAGTGGCTTTGAATAAAATGCACGATACTTTCATACTTTAATGGTTCTTTCATGTCATTTTGGAGATTTGGATTGGGCTCGTTGGACCGATACCCGATCCGTCTAAAAACATCAGAATCAGAGCCCATACAGATCCAGGAATCGGATCGGTCCATCCCTTTGTGTAACCCTTTAAATACGTGCGTGTTCAAGGTGCAAGTAAAGAAATGTATTTGATGGTTACACTATATGACATCCGAAAAGTCATTAAATCTTTTTTTAGATAATGCTATAAAGATTTATCCAAAAATGATGAAACCCAATTGGACACAGATTACATTTCTAGGAGATTATTATTAATACATAAATAATTAAAAAATATATATGTTTTTAACACCTCAGACAACCTTATTTGTTGTATGACCCATTTATTGTGTAACTACATATTGTTCTGCAAAATTCTCAAAAGATACACTTTTGCTGCTACTGAGGTTGAGGTACAGGTAGGGTTAGAGTTAGGTTTATGGGTTAGGGATAAGGTTAACAGTGTAACTACAGATGTAATTAAATGCAGGTACTTTAAATGCAAGTATAATGCAACAACACATGTACATAATAGGTACATGGTATCAAAGTTTAAGTGTGTAGTTAAATGCACCTATTATAAAGTGGATCACATTTTCTTATAAAAATGGAATAAACACACACACACTGAATAAACTCTAGAGAAACACATACATGTGCTATGTGTTTGTAGATTTATAAACATGGTTGCCAAACTGTAAGTGAGTTATTGACCAGAAACCAGTTAACTGCAGACAGATAGCTCGAAATCCATACATGCAATATTTCACACAAACAGTTTATAAACTGTTAAAGTCTGCATTTTTCAGCTGAACGCATCGTGAGCTGTGAGGGTTTCTGGACAGGAAACATTAAGAACAGCTGTACTGAATGAAGACAAACTGAACTCAAGAGCAGTTTCCAGTCGAGATCAAGCTGCTTATAAGATAAATACAGCGAGGGTGTGTGTGACCCTTCAGTGTGTGACGAACGACCCCTCGCACCACTAACACCTCACAGCCCGACCCCTGCAGACGAGCTGATCGCCGGACACAGAGAGGTTCATGTTTCACAAGTGTAACATATGAAACTCTGCGTAAACACCATAATATATGTCCAGCGTCTCAGAGTGAATGAAGTTATTATAAAACTGAAACATACCTTGTCATGCTTTTATAAAGTCAGAGGAAGAGGTTTAATCAAATCATTAACAGTATGAGCAATAGTAACAGTGATGACTGACTTATCAAACAGCAATTAAGGACCAGGCCGACACACAGTCAGTCCATAGAGCGTTTTCTCTCGGCTGATTGTCCCAACAGTGCAACTAAGGTCAACATCAGGTACATCCGCCACCCTAATTACAACCAAAAGACATGCGGTGAGGTGTCCTGGGGTTGAGGGGTCAAAGGTCAAGCAGTGGGGGTGGCGACACAGAACGGCCCATTGCACAAAGCATCTGAAACATCATTTAGCTTCTTGGAGGAGTACCTATGGATATATTTTAAGGCCTACCTTCAAACTCAGTACCTCTTTGCTTGACATCATGGGAACATCAAAAGAAATCAGCCAAGACCTCAGAAAAAAACATGTCTTGTTCATCCTTGGGAGCAATTTCCAAACTCCTGAAGGTACCTCGTTCATCTGTACAAACAATAGTACGCAAGTATAAACACCATGAGACCACACAGCCATCATACCGCTCAGGAAGGAGACGCATTCTGTCTCCTAGAGATGAACGTAGTTTGGTGTGAAAAGTGCAAATCAATCCCAGAACAACAGCAAAGGGCCTTGTGAAGATGCTGGAGGGATCAGGTAGACAAGTATCTATATCCACAGTAAAACGAGTCCTATATCAACATAACCTGAAAGGCTGCTCAGCAAGGAAGAAGCCACTGCTCCAAAACCGCCATAAAAAAGCCAGACTACAGTTTGCAAGTGCACATGGGGACAAAGATCTTACTTTCTGGAGAAATGTCCTCTGGTCTAATGAAACATAAATTGAACTGTTTGGCCATAATGACCATCTATATGATTGGAGGAAAAAGGGTGAGGCTTGCAAGCCGAAGAACACCATCCCAACCGTGAAGCATGGGGGTGGCAGCATCATGTTGTGGGGGTGCTTTGCTGCAGGAGGGACTGGTGCACTTCACAAAATAGATGGCATCATGAGGAAGGAAAATTATGTGGATATATTGAAGCAACATCTCAAGACATCAGACAGGAAGTTAAAGCTCATCGCAAATGGGTCTTCCAAATGGACAATGACCCCAAGCATACCTCTAACGTTGTGGCAAAATGGCTTAAGCACAACAAAGTCAAGGTATTGGAGTGGCCATCACAAAAAACTGAAAAAGCGTGTGTGAGCAAGGAGGTCTACAAACCTGACTCAGTTACACCAGTTCTGTCTGGAGGAATGGGACAAAATTCCAGCAACTTATTGTGAGAAGCTTGTGGAAGAATACCCAAAACATTTGACCCAAGTTAAACAATTTAAAGACAATGCTCCCAAATACTAACAAAGTGTATGTAAACTTCTGACCCACTGGGAATGTGATGAAAGAAATAAAAGCTGAAATAAATCATTCTCTTTACTATTATTCTGACATTTCACATTCTTAAAATAAAGTAGTGATCCTAACTGACCTAAGACAGGGAATGATTTCTACAATTAAATGTCAGGAATTGTGAAAAACTGAATTTAAATGTATTTGGCTAAGGTGTATGTAAACTTTGTATAATTTTATTTTAACATGGTTGACAATGATTGGATGATGCTGGCCATTATTTTGAATCAGAATTAATTATTCAGCTTTATAGAAAATCAGATGTAATGTCTGTAAAACATGAATAATCAACACTCCTGGACACATAATAAACTATTTGATGAAAACAAATTGGACTGTCTATAGCTTGATATTACTTAAAATTTCACTACTTAGTCCCGCTGTCCACATATGTGGACATACATTTTTAGGAAAACTATTTGCTCTAGAATTTTTTTGGCAAGTTTATTAGGTGCTACTAGTTACAAATCAAAAATGGAAATGAAAAATGCACACAGCAGTCACGCTCGGGTCTCAGGAGGTTAAAATCAGATCTTGTGATTTGCCTAAAAGCCATTCAGACAGAAAACGGTCCTGCATCTAGACATTATCATGACATTAAAACAGATATTTTCACATATTCTCTCTGTATTTGTGTATAGATAACAGCTTCTTTCATTCATTCACTCATCATCATTCTTCTGACAAACTCTCAGCTTGTTCAAGTGTGTAAAATAGATTCATGTCTTCCTCTGGATCAACAACTTTACCTGTATACACCTCCTGTAAAACAGACCTATTAAATTACTCATCCAGCCTCCTGAGGAAGACAAGCCCAAACAAAGCAGAGTTTTTCGTTTGGAGTCTAAAAATAAGCCCATGCTAAAGGTTTCCTGCAGCTTGTAGCCCTGCAGCCCTTAACCTTTCACAAAGTTGTAGATGAAATGTCAGCCGGAGACCCTCAGGTATAAGTTAGCCGCCTAACCGGACAGCAGCGCCATATGAATCACTGTCATTCTAAATGTAGAATCAGCAATTCTAGAGCCGTCCTATCTGGAAATGTAAAAGCCGGGAAGAGGCGCTCCAGGAGCTCTGCTATTGATTTTCCTCCTGAACAAAGAGACTTTCGCAAATACATGATACATCATAATCACGTAATTTGTACCTTTGCGTCAACCAGGGAAATGTAACGAAGACATGGACCTGTACAAAAATGAGGGCAGCTTCTCTCGGTCTGACGGGAATCTACAGGAACATCGCACGTTTTGAAGAAACTTCAGGAGAGATCTGCAAAATGCTTAATGCTAAAACAAACGTTATCACTAGGCGTTCAGGAATACTTGAGAGTGATTGGTCAAATATTTCTGTATAATATCCTCTAAACTGTGTAATGGACTGTATAATTGTCCAAGGGTGATTCTCATGAAACTTGTCAAGAAAATGTCTTGGTCATATTTCATACCAAAACAATACAAAAAATATGAAAGTATATTTTGCATACTTTTTTATTTTTTATTTCAATTTGAAGCCTACTTTTAGGACCATTACAATTTTTTCAAAAGTGATTCTTGCTTCTGTACTGTATTGCAGTAAAAAAAATATGTTCTTGTTGAATGACACATTCATGGGGAACACATGAGGAACCACCTTGTACCTATAGCAGCTTTTAGATGAGTATAAACAGACTATCTGCTAAAAGGGCAATGAATGAAAAGTGATAACAAATGTCCTTTTCTGTGACTGGGGTAAAAAGAATGAGAAAACAGCAGCACACACACACACACACACACACACTCATCTCGAAACTGCAGCAATGTTATAAAATACTCCACTGGAAAACTAAATCTATTAAACACATCACAATCTGTAAACATGATATCCCCGAGTGATGTTCGATTCATAAAAGCATGACAACCAATATAAGCTTCAACAACCCTACCAGAAAACATATCCAAGCATTTTAGCAATTAAACAACTTCGCCAAACAGTTAACAATGAAACATTCATCCAGAGAATATTTTACCCGCTGCTTGACCTTTTTATTTGAACAATGTTCTCAGAAAACTGACACCTGCCGAAATGACTACTGTCACCAGACGCTCCCACAACATTTCAGAGAGACTGAGTGAGGAAATCTCACAGCTTCTAATAAAACATGTACATGTAAACATTGTTATTTTTTATGCTTATTACATCTGTTCATTTCTCAAAATGCATGAATAAAGCAGGCTTTCCCCAGATTTCTACTAGCCCTAGCTCTGTAACCAGTGGAATCTCAAACTTAAAATTTTTACAGCAGAATGCTACTATAGAGGACTTATTTCTGTGAATATTTCAGGTTTCTATTTGGTTCCCCACTAGAGATATTCAATCCGAAAATGAGGGGAATTTTAAAAAATTGCACATTCTCACCCCCATAAAAAATAAATAAGAGAAGTCTCAAACCTGAAATGTTCTGCATGCACACTATACTTACCTAGGTACCCCCTAAAAAAAAATTAAGACTGAGACTTGAACCCTTCCCATTGTAAACTGACCCTAAAAGTGCAACTTTGTGCAATCTTGAGCATTACATTAGGACTTAAGTTCTAAGCGGAACAAGGATGTGCAATATGTTTATATATGTACATGTACCTTGTAATGTGCTCTAGAGTTCAGTTTTTGTTCCAAGGAGCTAGGACCGTCCTGAGCCGAGATATTGAGGGTTCCGTAAACAGCTGTATAACCAAAATTTGTCGTGTCCCATGACACAAAGATGGCCGTCGTGGTTAAACCAAGTAAAATAAAAAACTGGTGGTTTTGCAATACCAATACAGAGGTATTCACTCCCCAAAAACAAATTTGGAAAATTAAAAATGGTCAAGCAACCAACTTTACAATTATTGGACGACTTGAGATGGACTGACCCAAAATCATTAGGCTGACCAAAGTGAATCAGGGTGAGACAAGGACAGGGTTTTGAATACGGATGTTTCGTAACAAAACAAAACAAAAAAAATCTTACATAGTGTAGCTTTAAAAATATACTTTGTTTAGTGCAACTGGATGCCATATTCTTTATTTAGGCTGCACGACCAAAACAAGCTGAGAAGTGTGTCCATGTGAGACACAAAACATGAATCAGACAGTGCTAAACTCACTCTTAATGACTCTTACTGATACACAAACAGAATCTGTGTGTGCAGAATTACACAGAAAACTCACATTTGTGAAAGACACGCATCATTCACAAATTTCCACACATTTTCTGCCCCTTGTGTGGTTTTTTAATTTAATATTTCAGCTTTATTAAAAACACCTTCAGCAGCCATTGAGACTCTCAAATCAGTTTGACACGTTTAAATCCATTCCGGTAAATTTTGTAGATTTTTCAACAAAATCAGCTCAGAGAAAGGCAAATAAGTCAGACTGCGTCTGAGCCTCGACTAATCTAAACACTCAGATTCATCATCACATTCACATCTCTGATTGGTTGCAATAATCAGTGTTGAGAAAACAAAAAAAACCCCAATGTAAATAGAAAATGTAGACATGACTGGAGTATATCAACTCTGTAATGGACACTTTTAGGCAGTAATTCAGATTAGTTGTGCTGCTTTATTTCCTAGTTTAGAGGGGCAGTGGTAGCTCAGTGGTTAAGGCTCTGGGTTACTGATCAGAAGGTCAGGGGTTCAAGCCCCAGCACTGCCAAGATGCCACTGTTGGGCCCTTGAGCAAGGCCCTTGACCCTATCTGCTACACAGGTGCCATATCATGGCTGACACTGCACTCTGACCCCAGCTTAGCTGGGATATGTGAAAAAAAGAATTTCACTGTATATGTATAATGTGTGATAAATAAAGAAAATTGTTGTTTCATGTCTCTCATATCACTCCACACTGTCTTTATATTTTATTTATTTGGTAAGTACTGTTTAACATTGGGATGCTGATCACCCATCAGTTTTTTATTTTCCAATAATGACCTGCTGAATGTACATTATCCATTATTTGTTGACTATCAAACCCATTTTGTGATTTTACTATTTCTTTTATATAAACACAATTGTGTCTAAATTATCCCTTCAAATAACGTGTTTGTCAGCAGATCTGCATCAGTATCAGTGAGGAGAGAAAGCAGCCGCTGCTTCGGTCTCTCTGTCTCTGTTCTCCCAGCATCCTCGGCTCTCGTGCCACACTGCATCACACCCAGTTTGCCTCCCTGTTCTCGGACAGTCTCAAACACTTTTCCAGATCTCGTTCATCTTGATGGATTGTCAATATATGGATCGTCTGCTCTCTAATTCAGTGAAAAATCTAGTTTTCCATTAGTCTCTGCCTCTCTCATTCTCACTGCTGCTTTGCCATGTGTAATTATTAAAGGCAGATTCAAGAAAGCAATTACTGAACTACGCTTTGTATCTTTGAAATCTTAATAAGCAGCAGAAGTTGTGCTGGTGGAAGCACATACGGCTCAGAAAGTCTCTCTGTGGTGGGGTTTTTTCTCTTCTCCTGTAGAAGTGAGACCTTCTCTGTTAAATTTAAGCTAAATGAAGCGATTACGTGTTTACGAGCGCTAATATTCGGAAAAGAAAAGGTCATCTGATTAACATAATATTTGCCGTGAATACAGCAGAGTTCAAACACCTTTTGACTAATGGATTTCCAAGACTATTCCATGCAAAAATAAATACACAATAAGGGGTTTTAAAGTCATTATCAAGATATGGCACTCACAAAGATTAAAAATGTTAAATCTGACTATAACTAAATATATATATATATATATACATATGTACATATTCACTACACACATTTCCATGGTTTTTCTATGGCTTTACAAGGGTTGGAAAATGTCAGATCTCATTGAGATTCCTCTTGTTAGAAAATTATTTCAAATGCATGACAAATTTCCCAAAGACTAATCAACAAATAATCAATATCTGTTTAGCATATGTGAGCCTTTTTGCCTCGTCAGCCATTTCAGTTTACAGGTCAAAAGTTAACAAAACATAATGAGGTGTATTTCAATATTTGTGTCTTTATAATATGCATCCTACAGTATGTTTCTTGATATTATTAGAATAGTCTGTGGTAAATAAAAGCTGAAGCTGTTGTCCAGTGACATGCAAAGTAAGTGCAACATTATTGTGCATTGAACGCTCATCATCTGCTTTATTGTTGATGGGCTTTTTTCCTCCATTGTAGCAAAGGGGAAACTGTCACATTAGTTTCTGACATGCATTTACATTCTCCAATGACAAGTGACAGCAGCAAAAGGCCACAGAAAACTGTTTATTGATCAGCGTAAAACTATTCAATGGAGCAGATAAGGTTATATCTAAACGAGAGAACACATTATGTGTCGGTGCGGCCGACTGCCTTAAAGAACACGACTTCATTACATCACAGCAGCTGTATTTCTGTAGTGTTCAAGAGCTGCTGATTGGTTTGTAAAGATGTTGATGGGTGCGAGGTGCTGCTCATCGGCCCTATTAACTTCTCCACACGGTCATTCATAATCTCTTGCATACTAAACACTCAGCGTGTCACAGTGCATTTACTAGGCGAGCGATTGGAAAACGGCCAGTTAATGAAATGGGAAGAACTCACGGCCAAAGTCATTTGACAATGCCAGCGGCCCCTGTCTCACAATTAAATGAATTCCCATTGCATTCTGACCTTTAGCACGACATGACAAAAGAAACACGGCAGCTGTTGAAGCGCAAAACCGCTCGCTTTGCAACAAACAAGTCCAGATCAAAGTGTTGGAAAGTACAAACTTGTGTTCATTCAGCAAATGGCAAGTTCACATTAAATACTTCTGGGAAGGCTAAACTGAGAGGCTACATGGAATATTTGTCATTTTAAAAATGCATTTTTTACACCAAAGGATCAGAACAAGTGAAGACAAGTACGTGGTTAAAAATTGCAAAAACAAACCAAAAAAAACAAAAAACATTTGCAAGAATTTTCCAGTCATTTGTGGCAACTGGGAACTGATTTTTAAAAATAATTTTGATTCAGACTGATTCGCTCTTGAATCATTCAGATCGATTTGTGGATCATTTCGAAAATAACTGCTAAGAACCAACTTGAAAGAATGATTTGCTCACAAATTGACTTGTGAGCAAGTTTGACTCTACACAAGCTCTAAACAAGATCAGTTTAGGAGATTACATTTTTAGAGCACAGTGTAACTTGAAAAATGCATTTTCTTCTATAGAAATGTATATTATTTTTTTCTGATTATAAAGATTTTTTTTATTATTTCCATGACTTCCAGAAATGAAAAAACACAATTTAAAAATTCCCTGATATTTTCAGTTTTTCCATGACTGTCACAAGCTGCAGAAATCTTAATGTTTATATATATATAAATTACATTTCATGAACACATTGGCAACAGTAGCATGTATAGATTACCCAAATGTGTTTTTGTGTAAAACAGTTTAACTTTATTTATTGACCTCATCTTAAACATTGTAAGGCTACAGGAAACTGAATTCAATGTGATAAACTGGAATATTGAAAAGACACAATATGCATCTTGTTGCTTTTAGTTATTTTTCAAATAGCAGACACCATAAACGTGGGGTGACAGCGAGCTGTCAGAGTTCATTAAACCCTCGTCAGAAATGATAATGAAGTTCGTAAGAGTCAGCAGCTTCTGTGAGGCTGGAGATTCATTGATGAATGTCACATCGCCAATAGATGTATGTATGCAAATGAGCGTTCAATACTTCCACCAGCGCCTAAACGTACTGTAATGTTTGTTGTTCACACAAATGTTCTCAGTCAAATAAAATCAGGGAAAAACTGCACGTTCAGTCATCAGTTCTTGGATAAACGCAGCTCCTGTTTTATCATTTTTGTAAAACATTTTCCCTGTATTACTTTGATGAACAAAATA